>NW_027672506.1:0-32404 GCF_964165515.1 Mesoplodon bidens
GGCATTTATCTTAGAAGGTGTGATGCCCTTACGTTCATCCTGATTGCCCATTGCTTTGTACATAAGTAATCCTGTCGGGACCTCATAAGAAAAAATGGTGATAGAAATTGCTTGTGAGCTTGCCCAGGATTCTAGAACTTGTGATGGCCGTTTTTGAAGATAACGTTTTCATTAAAAAAAAAAGTAGAAGAAAGAAACCAAAAGAGAAAACATTGCTTGTTTCTTTTAAACAAAGCTATTTTCTTTGGAAATGTTGTATGAGTAAGAGAAGGTTTTCTCTGGGCTGATGAATAGATTTGCTAAAGAACGAGAGAGAAGTCAGAAATTCATTAAAAGGTATTAAAGAGATTAAAACCCATACTTAGAGATTGGAGGGATACTGTCTATTTGAGTTATAAAAGCTTTGACTCTTCTCTCTGAAGGAATTCCTTCTTGTGAACACGGTCATATACTTTCTTTCAGATATTAAGACTCCAGAAAAATGTCTTCTCAACAGCAGCAATGCAAGCAGCAGGAGAAGCAAACTCCAGTGTGCCCAACTAAGTGCCCGGATCCTTGCTCACCTACCAAGCCTTCAGACCCTTGCCCACCTATAAAGTGCACTGAGAAATGCCCTCCTGGGACACCTCCCCAGCAATGCCAGCAGAAGTGCCCACCCAAGAACAAGTAACAGCTTCAGCTTTTATCTGCATCTGGAAAGGATAAGGACAATCGGCTCACCTAGTTCCACAGCTCCACCTTCATCTTCTCTTCAAAGCCTATCATGGATACAGAAGAAGCTTTCCACCCTTCAGCCTGCAGTGTGAGTGTGGTGATTCTTGACGGTCAGAGGTTTCCTACCTGAGTCTGCTATGCTGCTTCCCTCTGGGAGGTATTCAAGAAAGCATCACAGAGCCTCAGAAGGAAGAGCAGTATCTCTCCTCCTGGGTACCCTCTGAGGATTCTCTCACTGTCTTCTGTGTCTGTCTGTCACCTGGGCAGCGGTTTCTACCAGATGAGCAATTGTTACTTATCCTCCATTTCCTGAATAAAACACACTTCATTTTTGTGATGGTAAAAGTATTTTCTTTCTTTTAAAACCTGCATTTAGCCATATCATACCATAATTTTGGTTGATTTCTATCCTTTTTCGATCCAAATTTCAGGCTCTCACAACCAGTGTTATACGAATTTTGAGTTATATCCATGATTATTTGTATATAATTTCAAATCCAGGTTATTTTCTTAATCATTGTTTGATTCATTTGAGCAACAAATTATTTAACTCCTCAGAAGTTCAATCCCTTTATTAAAATGTGGGGAAAATCACATAAACAGTGCCAACTGGCTTAGGCATAAAATTTACACGAATGTGTGTAATTCAGTTACCAAAATGCCGGGCACATAACTGGCACTTTGTGAGGTGGCCAATCACCATTGTCTCTGTCATCATGCCTGTAACCACCATCACCACCACCACAATGTTTGCTCTAGAAGGAAAGAGGTTCAGACATACCTAGTACAGCACATAAAGAGATTCTTAAACTATATTACACTTTCATATTCTGTGTTCCAATTCTTTTCCAAAATAACAGTATTTATAATATCATATGAAATATTAAAGGCTTTGGGAAATTATTGGGATATTCTGCATAAAATTATAGTAGTTCTGAAAACATGGGCAGTACAAATAAAGGGAAGTTTCAAGGGTCCTTACCATGCACAGCGCTGCCTGCTCTCCATGTGCACAACACGTTCTTCTTACTGCAAAACTCAACAACCTCAGTGTCTTATTATATTTTTTCACGTCTGAAATTACTTTCTTGACTGATTTGACCCCACTTTTGAGGTACACTGGGGATTCCACTCTTAATCTAGATTTACAAAATGACTGTTGCTATGCAGCTTGCTTTCTAAGTGAGTAGCTTACAGGTCCAGTAAGCCGTGAAAAGGGATGTGTTCTTTAAGCATATCTCTTCTTGTGGTCCTAGAAGTAAAGGAGTCCAAGATGCCAGAACTGCAGGAAGAAAACGATGTCCCGATTACTGCCCGATGCTTATGAGACAACTGTATGAGTGAGATATCCACACTGATATTTGGGAGTTGTCTCTCCTGTAGCTAGTGTTATTTGACCTGACACAGAAATTAGTGTTTGAGAAGGGATGCTTCTGTAACATATCTTAAAATTATGGCATTGGCTTAGAGTCTGGAGGTGGTAAGCAAGGAATCTGATATTGGAAGCCATAAATGTGGTGATACATTTTATTCAATGGGAAAATATTTGCAGTAAGTTTTGTCCATGGTATTCTGAGAGGCAGACCAAATATTGGTCACTTGTTGACTTGATCGGGGTATTTCAATAAATATATGTTCAGGAAAAATATTCTGGTTGGCAGGTCAGAAATAAAAAAAAAATGAATAGGAAAAAGTACAGTCCAGATATTCAAAACCTTGTTGAATTAGGAAAGTCAACACTCGTAAACCGTAAAGAGTAAGAGATGAGGTTAGAAGTGGTTTTGAACTTGAAGTCCAATTTCAGTTGACTGTAACAAGAGAGAAAAGAGACAGAAGTTGTAGTCTTTCCAACTATGTGCCAGGCAGCCTCATGGTAGTTAAATTATGTTCAGGGACCAAGGCAGCAATTTAATCAGGCCAGAAAATTACTTCCAGAAAAGGACCTGAGTGTGGTCCCTGGGACACAGAAATGATTGGAGGAATGAATGGTGTCCGGTGTCTAATAAGTTTTTGAGGGAAATGACAACTAAATAAACTATGTGCCAAAACGAAAAAGACTGATTTTTCAAGAATTGTAATGACATTCCAGCCCTCTTTCCCCAATTTATACCCTACCACTTTCAGATGTGGTCAGTACAGGTGACTAGAAGGGATTATCCACTGTGAGAGGGATACACGGCCCACAGAGAAGAATTGTTAAGGGAAGCTCTCTCAGAGAACAGTATCAGAGCGTAAGAGAGGCAAGGAGCAGAAGGAACCCAAAGATTCTCAACTTTGTTACTGTTTTGTAGGAGGGTTCTTCTTTCATCTTTTCCATCCGGAATTTTTGAGGTATAATTGACAAATTAAATTGGACATATTTACGGTGCATAATGGGATGATTTGACATATGTGTACTTTGTGCAGTGATTACCACCATTGGTCACTTAACACATTAATCACTTCAACATTAACAATTTAAATATGTCTACGTCTGTGTAATTTTGTGTGTGTGTGTGTGTGTGTGTGTGTGTGATGAGAATGCTTAAGGTCCATTTTCTGAGCAAGTTTAACTACACAACTGAGTGTTATTAACTAGACTCACCATGATGTTCCATAGACTCCCAGAGCTTCTTCATCGTATGACTGCAGGCTTGTATCCACTGCCCAACATCTCCTCTTTTGCTGAACCCTTCAGCCCCTGCTGACCACCAGTTGACTCTCTGTTTCTGTGACATCTATGAGTATAGAAACACACTCTTAAATAAACAATGGCTCGAAGAAGAAATAAGAAATACATAGAAAATTCTATGGGGTGAATGAAAATGCAAAGAAAACATAGAAGAAATTTAGGGATAAATGTAATGCAGTGCATAGAGAGCACCTTAGGGCTGGAGGCATCTATGTTGCAAAAGATAAAAGATCACAAATCAGTAACCTGAAAGACATGTATGCATGTCTGTGGGTTTGTGAAACTAGAAAACTCCTAACACTAAATACAGCAAAATATAAGCAGTGATTTTTCTTGGCAGTTTATTAGATGTGTTCATTTTTGAACAACTTTATGTTTTCCCAATTATAAATTATATACTGTAATTTCATTTTTATAACCAGCTATTATAATATTTAAATTTTTTATAGTAGTGAACATGTGGCTGAGCTTGAGGGACAGGTTAGGTCCTGGACTTCTGGCACATGCTTAGCTGGTGACTCTTCGGAAATCTCAAGTGTCTCCTCTTTCTCTTTCTCTCCTCTTCACCTCCTCTTCTTCCTCCTTTCCCATTATAAAACGACATTCCTCAGAAGCTTGCAGATTAGTTGCTCAAGACACGTTACTAGGCCAGTTCTTCCTTCTGACTGCAGGTAGAATTATGAAAGCTATGAAAGGATTCTTACTAAATGCATGGGCAACATGTCAAAGTACCAACTTGGACAGTTATGTTGTATATATGGGGCAGTGAAGGTAATATGGCAGGTTGAGGGTTCTGGAGGGTTGAAAAAGAAGACAGAGAATAAACAGTGAAAAACTTTTTCTATTACTGTCTTCAAAGTCACAAAGAATGTTTGGAAGGAGCAGAAGAAAGCAAGTATATCAGTTGAGATGTAAGCCCATATTTCATCTAGATTTCAGACCTTAATGCTCTGATCTTCTCTCCACTCCCAACCCCACTCTCAGTCACTTATATGTGACGCTGTGAGTCTTATATGTTATCTTATATCTATTTTTGGTTTCACACAATTGAAACCTGATATTTACTTATGGAGTACAAGGGATTTATTTCCTGCTAAAGGAATTTTAAGCACACGACAGTGGTCTAGGGAAGTGTTCGTGTCAGGTGAGAGGGACATCCTGATTCCATGAAACATGTGTTCCCACATTCCACAGTAATATAAAATGAGAGTTGCAAATTATTTCTAAACCAGACAGGGCCCTTCACCACCCATGGCCCATCACAAGAAGCTTCAGGGCCCAAGGGGACAGCAGAGAAAAGAGTAGTGTTCAGGTCCAGGAGAGAAGAGAGAAACTATAGAAGAACTGTTGACAGCTAAATTCTGAAAAGGTAGAAATAAGATATTTGGAGAACATGCTAGGGCTCTGGATCCTGACTTCAGTTATTTGCTACAAGTTCATTATATTTGTCATAATTCCACATCAGATGTGTCACGTAACATTAGTAATTTCTACTTTAACTTCACTTTATAATAATTTGGAAAATTTGTAATTTTAATTGACCTTAGGTAATCATGTACATGATAAGGCAGATGAAATATTCAAATTAAATATTGCAAAATATAAATATATATATACATACAGAAATATGTTACAGAAAGTGAGAGACAGTGAGAGAGAGAGAGAGAGTGAGAGAGAGAGAGATTGATTGAGAGAGATAGAGAGATTACAAAGTTTGGCAAACTCAAAATCTGCAGAGCTGAAAGACTTCTGGAAGCCCATGCAACAGGAGAATCATCTTTTACCTCGGTGATGGCCAGCCTTGTTCTATTCAGGCGGTCAGTGGATTGGAAGAGGAATTCCCACCCTATACAGGGCAACCGCCTTTACTCAGGCCACTGATGTAAATAATACTCTCGTGCAAAAGCATCCTTACAGAAACACCCAGAATAATGTTTCAGCAGATAACCGGGGACCATATGCCAGGGAAGGTGACCCATAAATTAACCACCAAACTTTTCTTCCATCACACTGACAAATTGTATGAAGAATGTAGAGCAGGAAATACGCTTATTTGACATATGTTCCACGGTGAGCGAAATGGAAAATGTAAAACGTAGGTTAAAATTTTAACAAAATTATTATTAATCATGAAGAAGTTTTATATGAATGGCAATGAACTTCAGTGACTGCATGTTTAAAAAAGGGATATCAACTTTCTCTTGAATTTACCCCTAGATTTGATGTGAAACAACATGTATTTAAATAATTCATAAATAATAAATACATATAAAATTAGAGACTTGAATGGCATTGCCTATTAGATAGGGTTTTCCAAAAATTTCAAAAGGATAGGAAGCTAGAATCCTTAAACACCCCCCTGAGCTTTCTTCAAAAGTTGAAGAAATCCAAAGAGGTCCTTTGGGAGAAATTAGGTAAGAGCAGGTGGTATATCACGTTTGGGAGGTATGAGTTAAAGGCTTGGTTTGTACTGTAGGTCTAAGTTGTGATCTGCCAGCTGATTGGAATTATGGTAGGTGATGCTATGCACGCAGTGACCTCCTTGTGGCCGGAAGTGAAACAGATTTACAAAATTCATAGGAATGTGACTGCTGGATGTTCTTAATTTGAAGGAGCAAAGCAATGAAAGGTGGTCCCTTGAGGTCATCACTTTATTAAACGTATCTAAGTATCACGGTGGGAAGTCATGGGAGATGATCTGCAACCCTCCTTCAGTCCATTTTAGAAGAGAAGATACTTCACTTAGCAAGCCGTGGATCAAGAGGAAATGCATTATAAGAAGGGCTTGAGATAAAGAGAAAGGTGTCAGCAGGTAGCCAGGCCCTTCTCAAACCAGCATGTACAATAAAATGGCCACCAGTTCAAGTGCAACTAGGCAGGCAGATGTAGAAGTCAAGGAAGGTGAAAGATAGAAAAGGGCCATCTTCCCCAATCAAGAAACGGAATCTTTGTCTACAAGTTAGAGAAGCTTCGAAATCCTCCCACCGCCATAAACCACTGAAACGGAGAAATAAGGCAGGGACTCTGTGAGTCATGAGAACATAATCTAGTGTGGAGATGCTGGCGCAGGACATTACCTGTTTTCAGAGTCCCTGCCAAGCCAGTTAAGGATGGATTTGCATTTGGTTGGGAAATGACTGAATCAGGCCAGTTTTGGTAGCTCCGCTTCCCCCTGGGTGGGGCAGCAAACCCCAATAAAAAGGGCCTCTGCTGCACGACAGCTATCTTCCTTCTGCTCGAGTTCCGATTGACTTTGGAGAACCTGGTGAGTCTGATTCTTCAATTCAACTTTGGTCCTGGGCCCCTGTATGTTGAGTTTATGCTGGAGACAGCAAATTTGATGGGCCCAAAGTTATGATCATGGGTGTAATGTTCCTTAGTGGTTGGGAACTTGGAATCTGGGCACAATGTTCTATTGTATTTAGTAGATTTCTGAAACCTAGTTTGAATTCCTCTATTGAAAAAGAAATTAACAGGAAATTTTGACATGAAGGGATAAAGACTAAAGTATTTACATTTTTCTATAGCTTTCTCTCAGACCTCTGCTGTGATTTCAGAGGCATTTATCTTAGAAGGTGTGATGCCCTTACGTTCATCCTGATTGCCCATTGCTTTGTACATAAGTAATCCTGTCGGGACCTCATAAGAAAAAATGGTGATAGAAATTGCTTGTGAGCTTGCCCAGGATTCTAGAACTTGTGATGGCCGTTTTTGAAGATAACGTTTTCATTAAAAAAAAAAGTAGAAGAAAGAAACCAAAAGAGAAAACATTGCTTGTTTCTTTTAAACAAAGCTATTTTCTTTGGAAATGTTGTATGAGTAAGAGAAGGTTTTCTCTGGGCTGATGAATAGATTTGCTAAAGAACGAGAGAGAAGTCAGAAATTCATTAAAAGGTATTAAAGAGATTAAAACCCATACTTAGAGATTGGAGGGATACTGTCTATTTGAGTTATAAAAGCTTTGACTCTTCTCTCTGAAGGAATTCCTTCTTGTGAACACGGTCATATACTTTCTTTCAGATATTAAGACTCCAGAAAAATGTCTTCTCAACAGCAGCAATGCAAGCAGCAGGAGAAGCAAACTCCAGTGTGCCCAACTAAGTGCCCGGATCCTTGCTCACCTACCAAGCCTTCAGACCCTTGCCCACCTATAAAGTGCACTGAGAAATGCCCTCCTGGGACACCTCCCCAGCAATGCCAGCAGAAGTGCCCACCCAAGAACAAGTAACAGCTTCAGCTTTTATCTGCATCTGGAAAGGATAAGGACAATCGGCTCACCTAGTTCCACAGCTCCACCTTCATCTTCTCTTCAAAGCCTATCATGGATACAGAAGAAGCTTTCCACCCTTCAGCCTGCAGTGTGAGTGTGGTGATTCTTGACGGTCAGAGGTTTCCTACCTGAGTCTGCTATGCTGCTTCCCTCTGGGAGGTATTCAAGAAAGCATCACAGAGCCTCAGAAGGAAGAGCAGTATCTCTCCTCCTGGGTACCCTCTGAGGATTCTCTCACTGTCTTCTGTGTCTGTCTGTCACCTGGGCAGCGGTTTCTACCAGATGAGCAATTGTTACTTATCCTCCATTTCCTGAATAAAACACACTTCATTTTTGTGATGGTAAAAGTATTTTCTTTCTTTTAAAACCTGCATTTAGCCATATCATACCATAATTTTGGTTGATTTCTATCCTTTTTCGATCCAAATTTCAGGCTCTCACAACCAGTGTTATACGAATTTTGAGTTATATCCATGATTATTTGTATATAATTTCAAATCCAGGTTATTTTCTTAATCATTGTTTGATTCATTTGAGCAACAAATTATTTAACTCCTCAGAAGTTCAATCCCTTTATTAAAATGTGGGGAAAATCACATAAACAGTGCCAACTGGCTTAGGCATAAAATTTACACGAATGTGTGTAATTCAGTTACCAAAATGCCGGGCACATAACTGGCACTTTGTGAGGTGGCCAATCACCATTGTCTCTGTCATCATGCCTGTAACCACCATCACCACCACCACAATGTTTGCTCTAGAAGGAAAGAGGTTCAGACATACCTAGTACAGCACATAAAGAGATTCTTAAACTATATTACACTTTCATATTCTGTGTTCCAATTCTTTTCCAAAATAACAGTATTTATAATATCATATGAAATATTAAAGGCTTTGGGAAATTATTGGGATATTCTGCATAAAATTATAGTAGTTCTGAAAACATGGGCAGTACAAATAAAGGGAAGTTTCAAGGGTCCTTACCATGCACAGCGCTGCCTGCTCTCCATGTGCACAACACGTTCTTCTTACTGCAAAACTCAACAACCTCAGTGTCTTATTATATTTTTTCACGTCTGAAATTACTTTCTTGACTGATTTGACCCCACTTTTGAGGTACACTGGGGATTCCACTCTTAATCTAGATTTACAAAATGACTGTTGCTATGCAGCTTGCTTTCTAAGTGAGTAGCTTACAGGTCCAGTAAGCCGTGAAAAGGGATGTGTTCTTTAAGCATATCTCTTCTTGTGGTCCTAGAAGTAAAGGAGTCCAAGATGCCAGAACTGCAGGAAGAAAACGATGTCCCGATTACTGCCCGATGCTTATGAGACAACTGTATGAGTGAGATATCCACACTGATATTTGGGAGTTGTCTCTCCTGTAGCTAGTGTTATTTGACCTGACACAGAAATTAGTGTTTGAGAAGGGATGCTTCTGTAACATATCTTAAAATTATGGCATTGGCTTAGAGTCTGGAGGTGGTAAGCAAGGAATCTGATATTGGAAGCCATAAATGTGGTGATACATTTTATTCAATGGGAAAATATTTGCAGTAAGTTTTGTCCATGGTATTCTGAGAGGCAGACCAAATATTGGTCACTTGTTGACTTGATCGGGGTATTTCAATAAATATATGTTCAGGAAAAATATTCTGGTTGGCAGGTCAGAAATAAAAAAAAAATGAATAGGAAAAAGTACAGTCCAGATATTCAAAACCTTGTTGAATTAGGAAAGTCAACACTCGTAAACCGTAAAGAGTAAGAGATGAGGTTAGAAGTGGTTTTGAACTTGAAGTCCAATTTCAGTTGACTGTAACAAGAGAGAAAAGAGACAGAAGTTGTAGTCTTTCCAACTATGTGCCAGGCAGCCTCATGGTAGTTAAATTATGTTCAGGGACCAAGGCAGCAATTTAATCAGGCCAGAAAATTACTTCCAGAAAAGGACCTGAGTGTGGTCCCTGGGACACAGAAATGATTGGAGGAATGAATGGTGTCCGGTGTCTAATAAGTTTTTGAGGGAAATGACAACTAAATAAACTATGTGCCAAAACGAAAAAGACTGATTTTTCAAGAATTGTAATGACATTCCAGCCCTCTTTCCCCAATTTATACCCTACCACTTTCAGATGTGGTCAGTACAGGTGACTAGAAGGGATTATCCACTGTGAGAGGGATACACGGCCCACAGAGAAGAATTGTTAAGGGAAGCTCTCTCAGAGAACAGTATCAGAGCGTAAGAGAGGCAAGGAGCAGAAGGAACCCAAAGATTCTCAAACTTTGTTACTGTTTTGTAGGAGGGTTCTTCTTTCATCTTTTCCATCCGGAATTTTTGAGGTATAATTGACAAATTAAATTGGACATATTTACGGTGCATAATGGGATGATTTGACATATGTGTACTTTGTGCAGTGATTACCACCATTGGTCACTTAACACATTAATCACTTCAACATTAACAATTTAAATATGTCTACGTCTGTGTAATTTTGTGTGTGTGTGTGTGTGTGTGTGTGTGTGATGAGAATGCTTAAGGTCCATTTTCTGAGCAAGTTTAACTACACAACTGAGTGTTATTAACTAGACTCACCATGATGTTCCATAGACTCCCAGAGCTTCTTCATCGTATGACTGCAGGCTTGTATCCACTGCCCAACATCTCCTCTTTTGCTGAACCCTTCAGCCCGTGCTGACCACCAGTTGACTCTGTTTCTGTGACATCTATGAGTATAGAAACACACTCTTAAATAAACAATGGCTCGAAGAAGAAATAAGAAATACATAGAAAATTCTATGGGGTGAATGAAAATGCAAAGAAAACATAGAAGAAATTTAGGGATAAATGTAATGCAGTGCATAGAGAGCACCTTAGGGCTGGAGGCATCTATGTTGCAAAAGATAAAAGATCACAAATCAGTAACCTGAAAGACATGTATGCATGTCTGTGGGTTTGTGAAACTAGAAAACTCCTAACACTAAATACAGCAAAATATAAGCAGTGATTTTTCTTGGCAGTTTATTAGATGTGTTCATTTTTGAACAACTTTATGTTTTCCCAATTATAAATTATATACTGTAATTTCATTTTTATAACCAGCTATAATAATATTTAAATTTTTTATAGTAGTGAACATGTGGCTGAGCTTGAGGGACAGGTTAGGTCCTGGACTTCTGGCACATGCTTATCTGGTGACTCTTCGGAAATCTCAAGTGTCTCCTCTTTCTCTTTCTCTCCTCTTCACCTCCTCTTCTTCCTCCTTTCCCATTATAAAACGACATTCCTCAGAAGCTTGCAGATTAGTTGCTCAAGACACGTTACTAGGCCAGTTCTTCCTTCTGACTGCAGGTAGAATTATGAAAGCTATGAAAGGATTCTTACTAAATGCATGGGCAACATGTCAAAGTACCAACTTGGACAGTTATGTTGTATATATGGGGCAGTGAAGGTAATATGGCAGGTTGAGGGTTCTGGAGGGTTGAAAAAGAAGACAGAGAATAAACAGTGAAAAACTTTTTCTATTACTGTCTTCAAAGGCATAAAGCATGTTTGGAAGGAGCAGAAGAAAGCAAGTATATCAGTTGAGACGTAAGCCCATATTTCATCTAGATTTCAGACCTTAATGCTCTGACCTTCTCTCCACTCCCAACCCCACTCTCAGTCACTTATATGTGACGCTGTGAGTCTTATATGTTATCTTATATCTATTTTTGGTTTCACACAATTGAAACCTGATATTTACTTATGGAGTACAAGGGATTTATTTCCTGCTAAAGGAATTTTAAGCACACGACAGTGGTCTAGGGAAGTGTTCGTGTCAGGTGAGAGGGACATCCTGATTCCATGAAACATGTGTTCCCACATTCCACAGTAATATAAAATGAGAGTTGCAAATTATTTCTAAACCAGACAGGGCCCTTCACCACCCATGGCCCATCACAAGAAGCTTCAGGGCCCAAGGGGACAGCAGAGAAAAGAGTAGTGTTCAGGTCCAGGAGAGAAGAGAGAAACTATAGAAGAACTGTTGACAGCTAAATTCTGAAAAGGTAGAAATAAGATATTTGGAGAACATGCTAGGGCTCTGGATCCTGACTTCAGTTATTTGCTACAAGTTCATTATATTTGTCATAATTCCACATCAGATGTGTCACGTAACATTAGTAATTTCTACTTTAACTTCACTTTATAATAATTTGGAAAATTTGTAATTTTAATTGACCTTAGGTAATCATGTACATGATAAGGCAGATGAAATATTCAAATTAAATATTGCAAAATATAAATATATATATACATACAGAAATATGTTACAGAAAGTGAGAGACAGTGAGAGAGAGAGAGAGAGTGAGAGAGAGAGAGATTGATTGAGAGAGATAGAGAGATTACAAAGTTTGGCAAACTCAAAATCTGCAGAGCTGAAAGACTTCTGGAAGCCCATGCAACAGGAGAATCATCTTTTACCTCGGTGATGGCCAGCCTTGTTCTATTCAGGCGGTCAGTGGATTGGAAGAGGAATTCCCACCCTATACAGGGCAACCGCCTTTACTCAGGCCACTGATGTAAATAATACTCTCGTGCAAAAGCATCCTTACAGAAACACCCAGAATAATGTTTCAGCAGATAACCGGGGACCATATGCCAGGGAAGGTGACCCATAAATTAACCACCAAACTTTTCTTCCATCACACTGACAAATTGTATGAAGAATGTAGAGCAGGAAATACGCTTATTTGACATATGTTCCACGGTGAGCGAAATGGAAAATGTAAAACGTAGGTTAAAATTTTAACAAAATTATTATTAATCATGAAGAAGTTTTATATGAATGGCAATGAACTTCAGTGACTGCATGTTTAAAAAAGGGATATCAACTTTCTCTTGAATTTACCCCTAGATTTGATGTGAAACAACATGTATTTAAATAATTCATAAATAATAAATACATATAAAATTAGAGACTTGAATGGCATTGCCTATTAGATAGGGTTTTCCAAAAATTTCAAAAGGATAGGAAGCTAGAATCCTTAAACACCCCCCTGAGCTTTCTTCAAAAGTTGAAGAAATCCAAAGAGGTCCTTTGGGAGAAATTAGGTAAGAGCAGGTGGTATATCACGTTTGGGAGGTATGAGTTAAAGGCTTGGTTTGTACTGTAGGTCTAAGTTGTGATCTGCCAGCTGATTGGAATTATGGTAGGTGATGCTATGCACGCAGTGACCTCCTTGTGGCCGGAAGTGAAACAGATTTACAAAATTCATAGGAATGTGACTGCTGGATGTTCTTAATTTGAAGGAGCAAAGCAATGAAAGGTGGTCCCTTGAGGTCATCACTTTATTAAACGTATCTAAGTATCACGGTGGGAAGTCATGGGAGATGATCTGCAACCCTCCTTCAGTCCATTTTAGAAGAGAAGATACTTCACTTAGCAAGCCGTGGATCAAGAGGAAATGCATTATAAGAAGGGCTTGAGATAAAGAGAAAGGTGTCAGCAGGTAGCCAGGCCCTTCTCAAACCAGCATGTACAATAAAATGGCCACCAGTTCAAGTGCAACTAGGCAGGCAGATGTAGAAGTCAAGGAAGGTGAAAGATAGAAAAGGGCCATCTTCCCCAATCAAGAAACGGAATCTTTGTCTACAAGTTAGAGAAGCTTCGAAATCCTCCCACCGCCATAAACCACTGAAACGGAGAAATAAGGCAGGGACTCTGTGAGTCATGAGAACATAATCTAGTGTGGAGATGCTGGCGCAGGACATTACCTGTTTTCAGAGTCCCTGCCAAGCCAGTTAAGGATGGATTTGCATTTGGTTGGGAAATGACTGAATCAGGCCAGTTTTGGTAGCTCCGCTTCCCCCTGGGTGGGGCAGCAAACCCCAATAAAAAGGGCCTCTGCTGCACGACAGCTATCTTCCTTCTGCTCGAGTTCCGATTGACTTTGGAGAACCTGGTGAGTCTGATTCTTCAATTCAACTTTGGTCCTGGGCCCCTGTATGTTGAGTTTATGCTGGAGACAGCAAATTTGATGGGCCCAAAGTTATGATCATGGGTGTAATGTTCCTTAGTGGTTGGGAACTTGGAATCTGGGCACAATGTTCTATTGTATTTAGTAGATTTCTGAAACCTAGTTTGAATTCCTCTATTGAAAAAGAAATTAACAGGAAATTTTGACATGAAGGGATAAAGACTAAAGTATTTACATTTTTCTATAGCTTTCTCTCAGACCTCTGCTGTGATTTCAGAGGCATTTATCTTAGAAGGTGTGATGCCCTTACGTTCATCCTGATTGCCCATTGCTTTGTACATAAGTAATCCTGTCGGGACCTCATAAGAAAAAATGGTGATAGAAATTGCTTGTGAGCTTGCCCAGGATTCTAGAACTTGTGATGGCCGTTTTTGAAGATAACGTTTTCATTAAAAAAAAAAGTAGAAGAAAGAAACCAAAAGAGAAAACATTGCTTGTTTCTTTTAAACAAAGCTATTTTCTTTGGAAATGTTGTATGAGTAAGAGAAGGTTTTCTCTGGGCTGATGAATAGATTTGCTAAAGAACGAGAGAGAAGTCAGAAATTCATTAAAAGGTATTAAAGAGATTAAAACCCATACTTAGAGATTGGAGGGATACTGTCTATTTGAGTTATAAAAGCTTTGACTCTTCTCTCTGAAGGAATTCCTTCTTGTGAACACGGTCATATACTTTCTTTCAGATATTAAGACTCCAGAAAAATGTCTTCTCAACAGCAGCAATGCAAGCAGCAGGAGAAGCAAACTCCAGTGTGCCCAACTAAGTGCCCGGATCCTTGCTCACCTACCAAGCCTTCAGACCCTTGCCCACCTATAAAGTGCACTGAGAAATGCCCTCCTGGGACACCTCCCCAGCAATGCCAGCAGAAGTGCCCACCCAAGAACAAGTAACAGCTTCAGCTTTTATCTGCATCTGGAAAGGATAAGGACAATCGGCTCACCTAGTTCCACAGCTCCACCTTCATCTTCTCTTCAAAGCCTATCATGGATACAGAAGAAGCTTTCCACCCTTCAGCCTGCAGTGTGAGTGTGGTGATTCTTGACGGTCAGAGGTTTCCTACCTGAGTCTGCTATGCTGCTTCCCTCTGGGAGGTATTCAAGAAAGCATCACAGAGCCTCAGAAGGAAGAGCAGTATCTCTCCTCCTGGGTACCCTCTGAGGATTCTCTCACTGTCTTCTGTGTCTGTCTGTCACCTGGGCAGCGGTTTCTACCAGATGAGCAATTGTTACTTATCCTCCATTTCCTGAATAAAACACACTTCATTTTTGTGATGGTAAAAGTATTTTCTTTCTTTTAAAACCTGCATTTAGCCATATCATACCATAATTTTGGTTGATTTCTATCCTTTTTCGATCCAAATTTCAGGCTCTCACAACCAGTGTTATACGAATTTTGAGTTATATCCATGATTATTTGTATATAATTTCAAATCCAGGTTATTTTCTTAATCATTGTTTGATTCATTTGAGCAACAAATTATTTAACTCCTCAGAAGTTCAATCCCTTTATTAAAATGTGGGGAAAATCACATAAACAGTGCCAACTGGCTTAGGCATAAAATTTACACGAATGTGTGTAATTCAGTTACCAAAATGCCGGGCACATAACTGGCACTTTGTGAGGTGGCCAATCACCATTGTCTCTGTCATCATGCCTGTAACCACCATCACCACCACCACAATGTTTGCTCTAGAAGGAAAGAGGTTCAGACATACCTAGTACAGCACATAAAGAGATTCTTAAACTATATTACACTTTCATATTCTGTGTTCCAATTCTTTTCCAAAATAACAGTATTTATAATATCATATGAAATATTAAAGGCTTTGGGAAATTATTGGGATATTCTGCATAAAATTATAGTAGTTCTGAAAACATGGGCAGTACAAATAAAGGGAAGTTTCAAGGGTCCTTACCATGCACAGCGCTGCCTGCTCTCCATGTGCACAACACGTTCTTCTTACTGCAAAACTCAACAACCTCAGTGTCTTATTATATTTTTTCACGTCTGAAATTACTTTCTTGACTGATTTGACCCCACTTTTGAGGTACACTGGGGATTCCACTCTTAATCTAGATTTACAAAATGACTGTTGCTATGCAGCTTGCTTTCTAAGTGAGTAGCTTACAGGTCCAGTAAGCCGTGAAAAGGGATGTGTTCTTTAAGCATATCTCTTCTTGTGGTCCTAGAAGTAAAGGAGTCCAAGATGCCAGAACTGCAGGAAGAAAACGATGTCCCGATTACTGCCCGATGCTTATGAGACAACTGTATGAGTGAGATATCCACACTGATATTTGGGAGTTGTCTCTCCTGTAGCTAGTGTTATTTGACCTGACACAGAAATTAGTGTTTGAGAAGGGATGCTTCTGTAACATATCTTAAAATTATGGCATTGGCTTAGAGTCTGGAGGTGGTAAGCAAGGAATCTGATATTGGAAGCCATAAATGTGGTGATACATTTTATTCAATGGGAAAATATTTGCAGTAAGTTTTGTCCATGGTATTCTGAGAGGCAGACCAAATATTGGTCACTTGTTGACTTGATCGGGGTATTTCAATAAATATATGTTCAGGAAAAATATTCTGGTTGGCAGGTCAGAAATAAAAAAAAAATGAATAGGAAAAAGTACAGTCCAGATATTCAAAACCTTGTTGAATTAGGAAAGTCAACACTCGTAAACCGTAAAGAGTAAGAGATGAGGTTAGAAGTGGTTTTGAACTTGAAGTCCAATTTCAGTTGACTGTAACAAGAGAGAAAAGAGACAGAAGTTGTAGTCTTTCCAACTATGTGCCAGGCAGCCTCATGGTAGTTAAATTATGTTCAGGGACCAAGGCAGCAATTTAATCAGGCCAGAAAATTACTTCCAGAAAAGGACCTGAGTGTGGTCCCTGGGACACAGAAATGATTGGAGGAATGAATGGTGTCCGGTGTCTAATAAGTTTTTGAGGGAAATGACAACTAAATAAACTATGTGCCAAAACGAAAAAGACTGATTTTTCAAGAATTGTAATGACATTCCAGCCCTCTTTCCCCAATTTATACCCTACCACTTTCAGATGTGGTCAGTACAGGTGACTAGAAGGGATTATCCACTGTGAGAGGGATACACGGCCCACAGAGAAGAATTGTTAAGGGAAGCTCTCTCAGAGAACAGTATCAGAGCGTAAGAGAGGCAAGGAGCAGAAGGAACCCAAAGATTCTCAACTTTGTTACTGTTTTGTAGGAGGGTTCTTCTTTCATCTTTTCCATCCGGAATTTTTGAGGTATAATTGACAAATTAAATTGGACATATTTACGGTGCATAATGGGATGATTTGACATATGTGTACTTTGTGCAGTGATTACCACCATTGGTCACTTAACACATTAATCACTTCAACATTAACAATTTAAATATGTCTACGTCTGTGTAATTTTGTGTGTGTGTGTGTGTGTGTGTGTGTGTGATGAGAATGCTTAAGGTCCATTTTCTGAGCAAGTTTAACTACACAACTGAGTGTTATTAACTAGACTCACCATGATGTTCCATAGACTCCCAGAGCTTCTTCATCGTATGACTGCAGGCTTGTATCCACTGCCCAACATCTCCTCTTTTGCTGAACCCTTCAGCCCCTGCTGACCACCAGTTGACTCTCTGTTTCTGTGACATCTATGAGTATAGAAACACACTCTTAAATAAACAATGGCTCGAAGAAGAAATAAGAAATACATAGAAAATTCTATGGGGTGAATGAAAATGCAAAGAAAACATAGAAGAAATTTAGGGATAAATGTAATGCAGTGCATAGAGAGCACCTTAGGGCTGGAGGCATCTATGTTGCAAAAGATAAAAGATCACAAATCAGTAACCTGAAAGACATGTATGCATGTCTGTGGGTTTGTGAAACTAGAAAACTCCTAACACTAAATACAGCAAAATATAAGCAGTGATTTTTCTTGGCAGTTTATTAGATGTGTTCATTTTTGAACAACTTTATGTTTTCCCAATTATAAATTATATACTGTAATTTCATTTTTATAACCAGCTATTATAATATTTAAATTTTTTATAGTAGTGAACATGTGGCTGAGCTTGAGGGACAGGTTAGGTCCTGGACTTCTGGCACATGCTTAGCTGGTGACTCTTCGGAAATCTCAAGTGTCTCCTCTTTCTCTTTCTCTCCTCTTCACCTCCTCTTCTTCCTCCTTTCCCATTATAAAACGACATTCCTCAGAAGCTTGCAGATTAGTTGCTCAAGACACGTTACTAGGCCAGTTCTTCCTTCTGACTGCAGGTAGAATTATGAAAGCTATGAAAGGATTCTTACTAAATGCATGGGCAACATGTCAAAGTACCAACTTGGACAGTTATGTTGTATATATGGGGCAGTGAAGGTAATATGGCAGGTTGAGGGTTCTGGAGGGTTGAAAAAGAAGACAGAGAATAAACAGTGAAAAACTTTTTCTATTACTGTCTTCAAAGTCACAAAGAATGTTTGGAAGGAGCAGAAGAAAGCAAGTATATCAGTTGAGATGTAAGCCCATATTTCATCTAGATTTCAGACCTTAATGCTCTGATCTTCTCTCCACTCCCAACCCCACTCTCAGTCACTTATATGTGACGCTGTGAGTCTTATATGTTATCTTATATCTATTTTTGGTTTCACACAATTGAAACCTGATATTTACTTATGGAGTACAAGGGATTTATTTCCTGCTAAAGGAATTTTAAGCACACGACAGTGGTCTAGGGAAGTGTTCGTGTCAGGTGAGAGGGACATCCTGATTCCATGAAACATGTGTTCCCACATTCCACAGTAATATAAAATGAGAGTTGCAAATTATTTCTAAACCAGACAGGGCCCTTCACCACCCATGGCCCATCACAAGAAGCTTCAGGGCCCAAGGGGACAGCAGAGAAAAGAGTAGTGTTCAGGTCCAGGAGAGAAGAGAGAAACTATAGAAGAACTGTTGACAGCTAAATTCTGAAAAGGTAGAAATAAGATATTTGGAGAACATGCTAGGGCTCTGGATCCTGACTTCAGTTATTTGCTACAAGTTCATTATATTTGTCATAATTCCACATCAGATGTGTCACGTAACATTAGTAATTTCTACTTTAACTTCACTTTATAATAATTTGGAAAATTTGTAATTTTAATTGACCTTAGGTAATCATGTACATGATAAGGCAGATGAAATATTCAAATTAAATATTGCAAAATATAAATATATATATACATACAGAAATATGTTACAGAAAGTGAGAGACAGTGAGAGAGAGAGAGAGAGTGAGAGAGAGAGAGATTGATTGAGAGAGATAGAGAGATTACAAAGTTTGGCAAACTCAAAATCTGCAGAGCTGAAAGACTTCTGGAAGCCCATGCAACAGGAGAATCATCTTTTACCTCGGTGATGGCCAGCCTTGTTCTATTCAGGCGGTCAGTGGATTGGAAGAGGAATTCCCACCCTATACAGGGCAACCGCCTTTACTCAGGCCACTGATGTAAATAATACTCTCGTGCAAAAGCATCCTTACAGAAACACCCAGAATAATGTTTCAGCAGATAACCGGGGACCATATGCCAGGGAAGGTGACCCATAAATTAACCACCAAACTTTTCTTCCATCACACTGACAAATTGTATGAAGAATGTAGAGCAGGAAATACGCTTATTTGACATATGTTCCACGGTGAGCGAAATGGAAAATGTAAAACGTAGGTTAAAATTTTAACAAAATTATTATTAATCATGAAGAAGTTTTATATGAATGGCAATGAACTTCAGTGACTGCATGTTTAAAAAAGGGATATCAACTTTCTCTTGAATTTACCCCTAGATTTGATGTGAAACAACATGTATTTAAATAATTCATAAATAATAAATACATATAAAATTAGAGACTTGAATGGCATTGCCTATTAGATAGGGTTTTCCAAAAATTTCAAAAGGATAGGAAGCTAGAATCCTTAAACACCCCCCTGAGCTTTCTTCAAAAGTTGAAGAAATCCAAAGAGGTCCTTTGGGAGAAATTAGGTAAGAGCAGGTGGTATATCACGTTTGGGAGGTATGAGTTAAAGGCTTGGTTTGTACTGTAGGTCTAAGTTGTGATCTGCCAGCTGATTGGAATTATGGTAGGTGATGCTATGCACGCAGTGACCTCCTTGTGGCCGGAAGTGAAACAGATTTACAAAATTCATAGGAATGTGACTGCTGGATGTTCTTAATTTGAAGGAGCAAAGCAATGAAAGGTGGTCCCTTGAGGTCATCACTTTATTAAACGTATCTAAGTATCACGGTGGGAAGTCATGGGAGATGATCTGCAACCCTCCTTCAGTCCATTTTAGAAGAGAAGATACTTCACTTAGCAAGCCGTGGATCAAGAGGAAATGCATTATAAGAAGGGCTTGAGATAAAGAGAAAGGTGTCAGCAGGTAGCCAGGCCCTTCTCAAACCAGCATGTACAATAAAATGGCCACCAGTTCAAGTGCAACTAGGCAGGCAGATGTAGAAGTCAAGGAAGGTGAAAGATAGAAAAGGGCCATCTTCCCCAATCAAGAAACGGAATCTTTGTCTACAAGTTAGAGAAGCTTCGAAATCCTCCCACCGCCATAAACCACTGAAACGGAGAAATAAGGCAGGGACTCTGTGAGTCATGAGAACATAATCTAGTGTGGAGATGCTGGCGCAGGACATTACCTGTTTTCAGAGTCCCTGCCAAGCCAGTTAAGGATGGATTTGCATTTGGTTGGGAAATGACTGAATCAGGCCAGTTTTGGTAGCTCCGCTTCCCCCTGGGTGGGGCAGCAAACCCCAATAAAAAGGGCCTCTGCTGCACGACAGCTATCTTCCTTCTGCTCGAGTTCCGATTGACTTTGGAGAACCTGGTGAGTCTGATTCTTCAATTCAACTTTGGTCCTGGGCCCCTGTATGTTGAGTTTATGCTGGAGACAGCAAATTTGATGGGCCCAAAGTTATGATCATGGGTGTAATGTTCCTTAGTGGTTGGGAACTTGGAATCTGGGCACAATGTTCTATTGTATTTAGTAGATTTCTGAAACCTAGTTTGAATTCCTCTATTGAAAAAGAAATTAACAGGAAATTTTGACATGAAGGGATAAAGACTAAAGTATTTACATTTTTCTATAGCTTTCTCTCAGACCTCTGCTGTGATTTCAGAGGCATTTATCTTAGAAGGTGTGATGCCCTTACGTTCATCCTGATTGCCCATTGCTTTGTACATAAGTAATCCTGTCGGGACCTCATAAGAAAAAATGGTGATAGAAATTGCTTGTGAGCTTGCCCAGGATTCTAGAACTTGTGATGGCCGTTTTTGAAGATAACGTTTTCATTAAAAAAAAAAGTAGAAGAAAGAAACCAAAAGAGAAAACATTGCTTGTTTCTTTTAAACAAAGCTATTTTCTTTGGAAATGTTGTATGAGTAAGAGAAGGTTTTCTCTGGGCTGATGAATAGATTTGCTAAAGAACGAGAGAGAAGTCAGAAATTCATTAAAAGGTATTAAAGAGATTAAAACCCATACTTAGAGATTGGAGGGATACTGTCTATTTGAGTTATAAAAGCTTTGACTCTTCTCTCTGAAGGAATTCCTTCTTGTGAACACGGTCATATACTTTCTTTCAGATATTAAGACTCCAGAAAAATGTCTTCTCAACAGCAGCAATGCAAGCAGCAGGAGAAGCAAACTCCAGTGTGCCCAACTAAGTGCCCGGATCCTTGCT
Organism: Mesoplodon bidens; assembly: GCF_964165515.1. Classification (NCBI taxonomy): domain Eukaryota; kingdom Metazoa; phylum Chordata; class Mammalia; order Artiodactyla; family Ziphiidae; genus Mesoplodon; species Mesoplodon bidens. Next base: position 21,389 of record NW_027672506.1, read on the forward strand.
CACCTACCAAGCCTTCAGACCCTTGCCCACCTATAAAGTGCACTGAGAAATGCCCTCCTGGGACACCTCCCCAGCAATGCCAGCAGAAGTGCCCACCCAAGAACAAGTAACAGCTTCAGCTTTTATCTGCATCTGGAAAGGATAAGGACAATCGGCTCACCTAGTTCCACAGCTCCACCTTCATCTTCTCTTCAAAGCCTATCATGGATACAGAAGAAGCTTTCCACCCTTCAGCCTGCAGTGTGAGTGTGGTGATTCTTGACGGTCAGAGGTTTCCTACCTGAGTCTGCTATGCTGCTTCCCTCTGGGAGGTATTCAAGAAAGCATCACAGAGCCTCAGAAGGAAGAGCAGTATCTCTCCTCCTGGGTACCCTCTGAGGATTCTCTCACTGTCTTCTGTGTCTGTCTGTCACCTGGGCAGCGGTTTCTACCAGATGAGCAATTGTTACTTATCCTCCATTTCCTGAATAAAACACACTTCATTTTTGTGATGGTAAAAGTATTTTCTTTCTTTTAAAACCTGCATTTAGCCATATCATACCATAATTTTGGTTGATTTCTATCCTTTTTCGATCCAAATTTCAGGCTCTCACAACCAGTGTTATACGAATTTTGAGTTATATCCATGATTATTTGTATATAATTTCAAATCCAGGTTATTTTCTTAATCATTGTTTGATTCATTTGAGCAACAAATTATTTAACTCCTCAGAAGTTCAATCCCTTTATTAAAATGTGGGGAAAATCACATAAACAGTGCCAACTGGCTTAGGCATAAAATTTACACGAATGTGTGTAATTCAGTTACCAAAATGCCGGGCACATAACTGGCACTTTGTGAGGTGGCCAATCACCATTGTCTCTGTCATCATGCCTGTAACCACCATCACCACCACCACAATGTTTGCTCTAGAAGGAAAGAGGTTCAGACATACCTAGTACAGCACATAAAGAGATTCTTAAACTATATTACACTTTCATATTCTGTGTTCCAATTCTTTTCCAAAATAACAGTATTTATAATATCATATGAAATATTAAAGGCTTTGGGAAATTATTGGGATATTCTGCATAAAATTATAGTAGTTCTGAAAACATGGGCAGTACAAATAAAGGGAAGTTTCAAGGGTCCTTACCATGCACAGCGCTGCCTGCTCTCCATGTGCACAACACGTTCTTCTTACTGCAAAACTCAACAACCTCAGTGTCTTATTATATTTTTTCACGTCTGAAATTACTTTCTTGACTGATTTGACCCCACTTTTGAGGTACACTGGGGATTCCACTCTTAATCTAGATTTACAAAATGACTGTTGCTATGCAGCTTGCTTTCTAAGTGAGTAGCTTACAGGTCCAGTAAGCCGTGAAAAGGGATGTGTTCTTTAAGCATATCTCTTCTTGTGGTCCTAGAAGTAAAGGAGTCCAAGATGCCAGAACTGCAGGAAGAAAACGATGTCCCGATTACTGCCCGATGCTTATGAGACAACTGTATGAGTGAGATATCCACACTGATATTTGGGAGTTGTCTCTCCTGTAGCTAGTGTTATTTGACCTGACACAGAAATTAGTGTTTGAGAAGGGATGCTTCTGTAACATATCTTAAAATTATGGCATTGGCTTAGAGTCTGGAGGTGGTAAGCAAGGAATCTGATATTGGAAGCCATAAATGTGGTGATACATTTTATTCAATGGGAAAATATTTGCAGTAAGTTTTGTCCATGGTATTCTGAGAGGCAGACCAAATATTGGTCACTTGTTGACTTGATCGGGGTATTTCAATAAATATATGTTCAGGAAAAATATTCTGGTTGGCAGGTCAGAAATAAAAAAAAAATGAATAGGAAAAAGTACAGTCCAGATATTCAAAACCTTGTTGAATTAGGAAAGTCAACACTCGTAAACCGTAAAGAGTAAGAGATGAGGTTAGAAGTGGTTTTGAACTTGAAGTCCAATTTCAGTTGACTGTAACAAGAGAGAAAAGAGACAGAAGTTGTAGTCTTTCCAACTATGTGCCAGGCAGCCTCATGGTAGTTAAATTATGTTCAGGGACCAAGGCAGCAATTTAATCAGGCCAGAAAATTACTTCCAGAAAAGGACCTGAGTGTGGTCCCTGGGACACAGAAATGATTGGAGGAATGAATGGTGTCCGGTGTCTAATAAGTTTTTGAGGGAAATGACAACTAAATAAACTATGTGCCAAAACGAAAAAGACTGATTTTTCAAGAATTGTAATGACATTCCAGCCCTCTTTCCCCAATTTATACCCTACCACTTTCAGATGTGGTCAGTACAGGTGACTAGAAGGGATTATCCACTGTGAGAGGGATACACGGCCCACAGAGAAGAATTGTTAAGGGAAGCTCTCTCAGAGAACAGTATCAGAGCGTAAGAGAGGCAAGGAGCAGAAGGAACCCAAAGATTCTCAAACTTTGTTACTGTTTTGTAGGAGGGTTCTTCTTTCATCTTTTCCATCCGGAATTTTTGAGGTATAATTGACAAATTAAATTGGACATATTTACGGTGCATAATGGGATGATTTGACATATGTGTACTTTGTGCAGTGATTACCACCATTGGTCACTTAACACATTAATCACTTCAACATTAACAATTTAAATATGTCTACGTCTGTGTAATTTTGTGTGTGTGTGTGTGTGTGTGTGTGTGTGATGAGAATGCTTAAGGTCCATTTTCTGAGCAAGTTTAACTACACAACTGAGTGTTATTAACTAGACTCACCATGATGTTCCATAGACTCCCAGAGCTTCTTCATCGTATGACTGCAGGCTTGTATCCACTGCCCAACATCTCCTCTTTTGCTGAACCCTTCAGCCCGTGCTGACCACCAGTTGACTCTGTTTCTGTGACATCTATGAGTATAGAAACACACTCTTAAATAAACAATGGCTCGAAGAAGAAATAAGAAATACATAGAAAATTCTATGGGGTGAATGAAAATGCAAAGAAAACATAGAAGAAATTTAGGGATAAATGTAATGCAGTGCATAGAGAGCACCTTAGGGCTGGAGGCATCTATGTTGCAAAAGATAAAAGATCACAAATCAGTAACCTGAAAGACATGTATGCATGTCTGTGGGTTTGTGAAACTAGAAAACTCCTAACACTAAATACAGCAAAATATAAGCAGTGATTTTTCTTGGCAGTTTATTAGATGTGTTCATTTTTGAACAACTTTATGTTTTCCCAATTATAAATTATATACTGTAATTTCATTTTTATAACCAGCTATAATAATATTTAAATTTTTTATAGTAGTGAACATGTGGCTGAGCTTGAGGGACAGGTTAGGTCCTGGACTTCTGGCACATGCTTATCTGGTGACTCTTCGGAAATCTCAAGTGTCTCCTCTTTCTCTTTCTCTCCTCTTCACCTCCTCTTCTTCCTCCTTTCCCATTATAAAACGACATTCCTCAGAAGCTTGCAGATTAGTTGCTCAAGACACGTTACTAGGCCAGTTCTTCCTTCTGACTGCAGGTAGAATTATGAAAGCTATGAAAGGATTCTTACTAAATGCATGGGCAACATGTCAAAGTACCAACTTGGACAGTTATGTTGTATATATGGGGCAGTGAAGGTAATATGGCAGGTTGAGGGTTCTGGAGGGTTGAAAAAGAAGACAGAGAATAAACAGTGAAAAACTTTTTCTATTACTGTCTTCAAAGGCATAAAGCATGTTTGGAAGGAGCAGAAGAAAGCAAGTATATCAGTTGAGACGTAAGCCCATATTTCATCTAGATTTCAGACCTTAATGCTCTGACCTTCTCTCCACTCCCAACCCCACTCTCAGTCACTTATATGTGACGCTGTGAGTCTTATATGTTATCTTATATCTATTTTTGGTTTCACACAATTGAAACCTGATATTTACTTATGGAGTACAAGGGATTTATTTCCTGCTAAAGGAATTTTAAGCACACGACAGTGGTCTAGGGAAGTGTTCGTGTCAGGTGAGAGGGACATCCTGATTCCATGAAACATGTGTTCCCACATTCCACAGTAATATAAAATGAGAGTTGCAAATTATTTCTAAACCAGACAGGGCCCTTCACCACCCATGGCCCATCACAAGAAGCTTCAGGGCCCAAGGGGACAGCAGAGAAAAGAGTAGTGTTCAGGTCCAGGAGAGAAGAGAGAAACTATAGAAGAACTGTTGACAGCTAAATTCTGAAAAGGTAGAAATAAGATATTTGGAGAACATGCTAGGGCTCTGGATCCTGACTTCAGTTATTTGCTACAAGTTCATTATATTTGTCATAATTCCACATCAGATGTGTCACGTAACATTAGTAATTTCTACTTTAACTTCACTTTATAATAATTTGGAAAATTTGTAATTTTAATTGACCTTAGGTAATCATGTACATGATAAGGCAGATGAAATATTCAAATTAAATATTGCAAAATATAAATATATATATACATACAGAAATATGTTACAGAAAGTGAGAGACAGTGAGAGAGAGAGAGAGAGTGAGAGAGAGAGAGATTGATTGAGAGAGATAGAGAGATTACAAAGTTTGGCAAACTCAAAATCTGCAGAGCTGAAAGACTTCTGGAAGCCCATGCAACAGGAGAATCATCTTTTACCTCGGTGATGGCCAGCCTTGTTCTATTCAGGCGGTCAGTGGATTGGAAGAGGAATTCCCACCCTATACAGGGCAACCGCCTTTACTCAGGCCACTGATGTAAATAATACTCTCGTGCAAAAGCATCCTTACAGAAACACCCAGAATAATGTTTCAGCAGATAACCGGGGACCATATGCCAGGGAAGGTGACCCATAAATTAACCACCAAACTTTTCTTCCATCACACTGACAAATTGTATGAAGAATGTAGAGCAGGAAATACGCTTATTTGACATATGTTCCACGGTGAGCGAAATGGAAAATGTAAAACGTAGGTTAAAATTTTAACAAAATTATTATTAATCATGAAGAAGTTTTATATGAATGGCAATGAACTTCAGTGACTGCATGTTTAAAAAAGGGATATCAACTTTCTCTTGAATTTACCCCTAGATTTGATGTGAAACAACATGTATTTAAATAATTCATAAATAATAAATACATATAAAATTAGAGACTTGAATGGCATTGCCTATTAGATAGGGTTTTCCAAAAATTTCAAAAGGATAGGAAGCTAGAATCCTTAAACACCCCCCTGAGCTTTCTTCAAAAGTTGAAGAAATCCAAAGAGGTCCTTTGGGAGAAATTAGGTAAGAGCAGGTGGTATATCACGTTTGGGAGGTATGAGTTAAAGGCTTGGTTTGTACTGTAGGTCTAAGTTGTGATCTGCCAGCTGATTGGAATTATGGTAGGTGATGCTATGCACGCAGTGACCTCCTTGTGGCCGGAAGTGAAACAGATTTACAAAATTCATAGGAATGTGACTGCTGGATGTTCTTAATTTGAAGGAGCAAAGCAATGAAAGGTGGTCCCTTGAGGTCATCACTTTATTAAACGTATCTAAGTATCACGGTGGGAAGTCATGGGAGATGATCTGCAACCCTCCTTCAGTCCATTTTAGAAGAGAAGATACTTCACTTAGCAAGCCGTGGATCAAGAGGAAATGCATTATAAGAAGGGCTTGAGATAAAGAGAAAGGTGTCAGCAGGTAGCCAGGCCCTTCTCAAACCAGCATGTACAATAAAATGGCCACCAGTTCAAGTGCAACTAGGCAGGCAGATGTAGAAGTCAAGGAAGGTGAAAGATAGAAAAGGGCCATCTTCCCCAATCAAGAAACGGAATCTTTGTCTACAAGTTAGAGAAGCTTCGAAATCCTCCCACCGCCATAAACCACTGAAACGGAGAAATAAGGCAGGGACTCTGTGAGTCATGAGAACATAATCTAGTGTGGAGATGCTGGCGCAGGACATTACCTGTTTTCAGAGTCCCTGCCAAGCCAGTTAAGGATGGATTTGCATTTGGTTGGGAAATGACTGAATCAGGCCAGTTTTGGTAGCTCCGCTTCCCCCTGGGTGGGGCAGCAAACCCCAATAAAAAGGGCCTCTGCTGCACGACAGCTATCTTCCTTCTGCTCGAGTTCCGATTGACTTTGGAGAACCTGGTGAGTCTGATTCTTCAATTCAACTTTGGTCCTGGGCCCCTGTATGTTGAGTTTATGCTGGAGACAGCAAATTTGATGGGCCCAAAGTTATGATCATGGGTGTAATGTTCCTTAGTGGTTGGGAACTTGGAATCTGGGCACAATGTTCTATTGTATTTAGTAGATTTCTGAAACCTAGTTTGAATTCCTCTATTGAAAAAGAAATTAACAGGAAATTTTGACATGAAGGGATAAAGACTAAAGTATTTACATTTTTCTATAGCTTTCTCTCAGACCTCTGCTGTGATTTCAGAGGCATTTATCTTAGAAGGTGTGATGCCCTTACGTTCATCCTGATTGCCCATTGCTTTGTACATAAGTAATCCTGTCGGGACCTCATAAGAAAAAATGGTGATAGAAATTGCTTGTGAGCTTGCCCAGGATTCTAGAACTTGTGATGGCCGTTTTTGAAGATAACGTTTTCATTAAAAAAAAAAGTAGAAGAAAGAAACCAAAAGAGAAAACATTGCTTGTTTCTTTTAAACAAAGCTATTTTCTTTGGAAATGTTGTATGAGTAAGAGAAGGTTTTCTCTGGGCTGATGAATAGATTTGCTAAAGAACGAGAGAGAAGTCAGAAATTCATTAAAAGGTATTAAAGAGATTAAAACCCATACTTAGAGATTGGAGGGATACTGTCTATTTGAGTTATAAAAGCTTTGACTCTTCTCTCTGAAGGAATTCCTTCTTGTGAACACGGTCATATACTTTCTTTCAGATATTAAGACTCCAGAAAAATGTCTTCTCAACAGCAGCAATGCAAGCAGCAGGAGAAGCAAACTCCAGTGTGCCCAACTAAGTGCCCGGATCCTTGCTCACCTACCAAGCCTTCAGACCCTTGCCCACCTATAAAGTGCACTGAGAAATGCCCTCCTGGGACACCTCCCCAGCAATGCCAGCAGAAGTGCCCACCCAAGAACAAGTAACAGCTTCAGCTTTTATCTGCATCTGGAAAGGATAAGGACAATCGGCTCACCTAGTTCCACAGCTCCACCTTCATCTTCTCTTCAAAGCCTATCATGGATACAGAAGAAGCTTTCCACCCTTCAGCCTGCAGTGTGAGTGTGGTGATTCTTGACGGTCAGAGGTTTCCTACCTGAGTCTGCTATGCTGCTTCCCTCTGGGAGGTATTCAAGAAAGCATCACAGAGCCTCAGAAGGAAGAGCAGTATCTCTCCTCCTGGGTACCCTCTGAGGATTCTCTCACTGTCTTCTGTGTCTGTCTGTCACCTGGGCAGCGGTTTCTACCAGATGAGCAATTGTTACTTATCCTCCATTTCCTGAATAAAACACACTTCATTTTTGTGATGGTAAAAGTATTTTCTTTCTTTTAAAACCTGCATTTAGCCATATCATACCATAATTTTGGTTGATTTCTATCCTTTTTCGATCCAAATTTCAGGCTCTCACAACCAGTGTTATACGAATTTTGAGTTATATCCATGATTATTTGTATATAATTTCAAATCCAGGTTATTTTCTTAATCATTGTTTGATTCATTTGAGCAACAAATTATTTAACTCCTCAGAAGTTCAATCCCTTTATTAAAATGTGGGGAAAATCACATAAACAGTGCCAACTGGCTTAGGCATAAAATTTACACGAATGTGTGTAATTCAGTTACCAAAATGCCGGGCACATAACTGGCACTTTGTGAGGTGGCCAATCACCATTGTCTCTGTCATCATGCCTGTAACCACCATCACCACCACCACAATGTTTGCTCTAGAAGGAAAGAGGTTCAGACATACCTAGTACAGCACATAAAGAGATTCTTAAACTATATTACACTTTCATATTCTGTGTTCCAATTCTTTTCCAAAATAACAGTATTTATAATATCATATGAAATATTAAAGGCTTTGGGAAATTATTGGGATATTCTGCATAAAATTATAGTAGTTCTGAAAACATGGGCAGTACAAATAAAGGGAAGTTTCAAGGGTCCTTACCATGCACAGCGCTGCCTGCTCTCCATGTGCACAACACGTTCTTCTTACTGCAAAACTCAACAACCTCAGTGTCTTATTATATTTTTTCACGTCTGAAATTACTTTCTTGACTGATTTGACCCCACTTTTGAGGTACACTGGGGATTCCACTCTTAATCTAGATTTACAAAATGACTGTTGCTATGCAGCTTGCTTTCTAAGTGAGTAGCTTACAGGTCCAGTAAGCCGTGAAAAGGGATGTGTTCTTTAAGCATATCTCTTCTTGTGGTCCTAGAAGTAAAGGAGTCCAAGATGCCAGAACTGCAGGAAGAAAACGATGTCCCGATTACTGCCCGATGCTTATGAGACAACTGTATGAGTGAGATATCCACACTGATATTTGGGAGTTGTCTCTCCTGTAGCTAGTGTTATTTGACCTGACACAGAAATTAGTGTTTGAGAAGGGATGCTTCTGTAACATATCTTAAAATTATGGCATTGGCTTAGAGTCTGGAGGTGGTAAGCAAGGAATCTGATATTGGAAGCCATAAATGTGGTGATACATTTTATTCAATGGGAAAATATTTGCAGTAAGTTTTGTCCATGGTATTCTGAGAGGCAGACCAAATATTGGTCACTTGTTGACTTGATCGGGGTATTTCAATAAATATATGTTCAGGAAAAATATTCTGGTTGGCAGGTCAGAAATAAAAAAAAAATGAATAGGAAAAAGTACAGTCCAGATATTCAAAACCTTGTTGAATTAGGAAAGTCAACACTCGTAAACCGTAAAGAGTAAGAGATGAGGTTAGAAGTGGTTTTGAACTTGAAGTCCAATTTCAGTTGACTGTAACAAGAGAGAAAAGAGACAGAAGTTGTAGTCTTTCCAACTATGTGCCAGGCAGCCTCATGGTAGTTAAATTATGTTCAGGGACCAAGGCAGCAATTTAATCAGGCCAGAAAATTACTTCCAGAAAAGGACCTGAGTGTGGTCCCTGGGACACAGAAATGATTGGAGGAATGAATGGTGTCCGGTGTCTAATAAGTTTTTGAGGGAAATGACAACTAAATAAACTATGTGCCAAAACGAAAAAGACTGATTTTTCAAGAATTGTAATGACATTCCAGCCCTCTTTCCCCAATTTATACCCTACCACTTTCAGATGTGGTCAGTACAGGTGACTAGAAGGGATTATCCACTGTGAGAGGGATACACGGCCCACAGAGAAGAATTGTTAAGGGAAGCTCTCTCAGAGAACAGTATCAGAGCGTAAGAGAGGCAAGGAGCAGAAGGAACCCAAAGATTCTCAAACTTTGTTACTGTTTTGTAGGAGGGTTCTTCTTTCATCTTTTCCATCCGGAATTTTTGAGGTATAATTGACAAATTAAATTGGACATATTTACGGTGCATAATGGGATGATTTGACATATGTGTACTTTGTGCAGTGATTACCACCATTGGTCACTTAACACATTAATCACTTCAACATTAACAATTTAAATATGTCTACGTCTGTGTAATTTTGTGTGTGTGTGTGTGTGTGTGTGTGTGTGATGAGAATGCTTAAGGTCCATTTTCTGAGCAAGTTTAACTACACAACTGAGTGTTATTAACTAGACTCACCATGATGTTCCATAGACTCCCAGAGCTTCTTCATCGTATGACTGCAGGCTTGTATCCACTGCCCAACATCTCCTCTTTTGCTGAACCCTTCAGCCCCTGCTGACCACCAGTTGACTCTGTTTCTGTGACATCTATGAGTATAGAAACACACTCTTAAATAAACAATGGCTCGAAGAAGAAATAAGAAATACATAGAAAATTCTATGGGGTGAATGAAAATGCAAAGAAAACATAGAAGAAATTTAGGGATAAATGTAATGCAGTGCATAGAGAGCACCTTAGGGCTGGAGGCATCTATGTTGCAAAAGATAAAAGATCACAAATCAGTAACCTGAAAGACATGTATGCATGTCTGTGGGTTTGTGAAACTAGAAAACTCCTAACACTAAATACAGCAAAATATAAGCAGTGATTTTTCTTGGCAGTTTATTAGATGTGTTCATTTTTGAACAACTTTATGTTTTCCCAATTATAAATTATATACTGTAATTTCATTTTTATAACCAGCTATAATAATATTTAAATTTTTTATAGTAGTGAACATGTGGCTGAGCTTGAGGGACAGGTTAGGTCCTGGACTTCTGGCACATGCTTATCTGGTGACTCTTCGGAAATCTCAAGTGTCTCCTCTTTCTCTTTCTCTCCTCTTCACCTCCTCTTCTTCCTCCTTTCCCATTATAAAACGACATTCCTCAGAAGCTTGCAGATTAGTTGCTCAAGACACGTTACTAGGCCAGTTCTTCCTTCTGACTGCAGGTAGAATTATGAAAGCTATGAAAGGATTCTTACTAAATGCATGGGCAACATGTCAAAGTACCAACTTGGACAGTTATGTTGTATATATGGGGCAGTGAAGGTAATATGGCAGGTTGAGGGTTCTGGAGGGTTGAAAAAGAAGACAGAGAATAAACAGTGAAAAACTTTTTCTATTACTGTCTTCAAAGTCACAAAGAATGTTTGGAAGGAGCAGAAGAAAGCAAGTATATCAGTTGAGATGTAAGCCCATATTTCATCTAGATTTCAGACCTTAATGCTCTGACCTTCTCTCCACTCCCAACCCCACTCTCAGTCACTTATATGTGACGCTGTGAGTCTTATATGTTATCTTATATCTATTTTTGGTTTCACACAATTGAAACCTGATATTTACTTATGGAGTACAAGGGATTTATTTCCTGCTAAAGGAATTTTAAGCACACGACAGTGGTCTAGGGAAGTGTTCGTGTCAGGTGAGAGGGACATCCTGATTCCATGAAACATGTGTTCCCACATTCCACAGTAATATAAAATGAGAGTTGCAAATTATTTCTAAACCAGACAGGGCCCTTCACCACC
>NW_027672505.1:0-15198 GCF_964165515.1 Mesoplodon bidens
GGAGCAAGTGCCTTGGTAGTGTTTTCCTCTGTATAAATGTTAGGTTCAGTTTTTTTTTCTTTTTTGGTTCAAGTTAGATTTTATTCCTCTTTTATGTATTTATGGATATAAGCATGGAAATAATTCATTCTTATAAATACATCAGTGTGAATGGAAGAACTTTTTTTCTGTTTTATTTTTACATTTTATTTTTTAAATATTGAAATTTAATTTAATTTATTTTTTTATACAGTAGGTTATAATTAGTTATCTATTTTATGCATATAAATGTATACAGGTCAATCCGAATCTCCCAACTCATCCCACCACCACCACCCCATGGCTTCCCCCACTTTGTGTCCATGTCCATACGTTTGTTCTCTACCTCTGTGTCTCTATTTCTGCCCTGCAAACCAGTTCATCTGTACCATTTTTCTAGGTTCCACATATAGGCATTAATATACAATATTTGTTTTTCTCTTTCTGACTTACTTCACTCTGTATGACAGTCTCTAGATCCATCAACTTCTCTACAAATGACCCAGTTTCATTCCTTTTTTTGGCTGAGTAATATTCCATTTTATATATGTACCACATCTTTATCCATTCGTCTGTCTGTGGGCATTTAGGTTGCTTCCATTGCCTGGCTATTGTAAATAGTGCTGCAATGAACATTGTGGTGAATGTGTCTTTGTGATTTATGGTTTTCTCTGGGTATATGCCCAGAAGTGGGATTGCTGGATCCTATGGTAATTCTCTTTTTAGTTTTTTAAAGGAACCTCCATACTGTTCTCCATCGTGACTGTATCAATTTACATTCCCACCAATAGCGGAAGAGGGTTCCTTTTGTCCACACCCTCCCCAGAATTTGTTGTTTGTAGATTATCTGATGAGGCCGATTCTCACAGGTGTGAGGTCTTACCTCATTGTAGTTTTGATTTGCATTTCTCTAATAATTAGTGATGTTGAGCAGCTTTTCATGTGCGTCTTGGCCATCTCTGTGTCTTCTTTGAAGAAACGTCTCTTTAGATCTTCTGCCCATTTTTGTATTGGGTTGTTTGTTTTATTAATATTAAGCTGCATGAGCTGTTTATATATATTGGAGATGAAACCTTTGTCCATTGATTCGTTTGTGAACGTTTTTGCCCATTCTGTGGGTTGCCTTTTTCCATTCCCGTTTTTTTAACAAAGAAAGAAAGCAAGCAAAAGAAGCAGAACACTAATGTGCGTGAAATATGCCTCTTGAAACTGTCGTTTTGAAATATGGACGTCTTTTGAATTTTTTGGTCGATATATGACCCCAGGATATGCTTTCAGGGCAGGTGTCATTTACAGGCCTGTAATGATTTGGAATATCCACTGACCATTAGCGCTGGGATTACAGCTGCTGTTGTGTGAAATGGCCACAAGGTGGCAGCAGTTCTCCCTTACCAAATCTGGTTACTAGGGCAGCAGAGCCTCAATGGAAGTCGCGTTCTAGATTGGAATGTAGAACGGAATGTGCCAGGAGAAAGCCCCTCAAGTTTGTCTCACTACTTCTTGTTCGTGTTTTTAATTTAATTTTTTATTGTTTATTACAGCAAGTTTGAGTACAACGTTTAGCTTGTTGTAGGTGTGCAAGAGGTGGTTCTTTTACACATATACATATGTCTGTTCTTCCTGGGATCCTTTTCCCATGTACGTTATGACAGAATGTTGAGTAGTCTTCTCTTGGTACTCCGTAGGTCTTTGGTGATTCTATACGTCTACTGTGTTTGTATAGGTCTGTTAACCGCAATATCGTAATGAATTCAATCCTCACACCTTTCCTTTGGTGAACCATAAGTTTGTTTAATGAATCTGTGATTGCCCTTCTCCGTGGAAATATCTGCCCTGGTATCAATTTATAGGTAACACCTATAAGTGATATGATATGATATGTGTCTTTCACTTTCTGACTTACTCCAAGTCACGTGATTACCTCGAGACTCATCTACGGTGCTGCAAATGGCATTGTGTCCTTTTTTTTCCTTGGCAAATATTCTGTCTTAGCGAGGTCCATTTTCTGCAATGTGATTCCCCGAGGGCTGAGGATTAGCTGACCTGGGCAGCCTGACCCTGCCGGCAAGCCCTCCCCAGGTGTGCCTGGGTTGAGGTCAATATAAACAGCACTCCAGGCAGCAATAGCCCCTGCAGCTGTGCCTGACTGCATATTCTCTGCCCCATCAGCAGTCTCGGGGCTGTGCTGGTGGGAGGGTTTGAGGGTCCACGGCTTTGTGGGGGGCCCGGTGTGAGTGGGGCTCTGCTGGACTTTCGGCAGGAGTTGCCAGGCTGCCACCTGTAAAGAAGAGGATGTGTCACCCATAACTTCCACTGGAATATCTCTCCGGGCTGAGGTGAGGAAGGAAAAAAAGGAGTGGGGGCCGGGACAGGAGGGGTATCTCAGGCAGGGCAATGGAAAGCTTCCAGAAGAGCGCCCGTGGCCAGGACCATCCTGGCTGACCTGCAGGCACCAAGTTGGCCTGCGTGCTGTCGCTGGTGTGGCTCCACGGCCCTTCCTCTAGGCTTTCAAGCCCTTGTACATATTCAGGTGTTTCACCTGGGAAGGGTGGGAAGAGTTCAGCAGCAGCTGGCCTGGGGCTCAGCTCACGTTTCCTCACAGAGGCCTCGGCACGGTCCCCCAGCTTTGCAATAAGGACGCTCCTTGCGTGGGCGGGCGGGGCTGCTGGCTGTATGGGAGATGATTCCCCACCTCTGACCAATTTCAGAATTGTTTACCACTGGAGCAAGTGCCTTGGTAGTGTTTTCCTCTGTATAAATGTTAGGTTCAGTTTTTTTTTCTTTTTTGGTTCAAGTTAGATTTTATTCCTCTTTTATGTATTTATGGATATAAGCATGGAAATAATTCATTCTTATAAATACATCAGTGTGAATGGAAGAACTTTTTTTCTGTTTTATTTTTACATTTTATTTTTAAAAATTTTGAAATTTAATTTATTTTTTATACAGTAGGTTATTATTAGTTATCTATTTTATGCATATACATGTATACAGGTCAATCCCAATCTCCCAACTCATCCCACCACCACCACCCCATGGCTTCCCCCACTTTGTGTCCATGTCCATACGTTTGTTCTCTACCTCTGTGTCTCTATTTCTGCCCTGCAAACCAGTTCATCTGTACCATTTTTCTAGGTTCCTCATATAGGCATTAATATACAATATTTGTTTTTCTCTTTCTGACTTACTTCACTCTGTATGACAGTCTCTAGATCCATCAACTTCTCTACAAATGACCCAGTTTCATTCCTTTTTTTGGCTGAGTAATATTCCATTTTATATATGTACCACATCTTTATCCATTCGTCTGTCTGTGGGCATTTAGGTTGCTTCCATTACCTGGCTATTGTAAATAGTGCTGCAATGAACATTGTGGTGAATGTGTCTTTGTGATTTATGGTTTTCTCTGGGTATATGCCCAGAAGTGGGATTGCTGGATCCTATGGTAATTCTCTTTTTAGTTTTTTAAAGGAAACTCCATACTGTTCTCCACAGTGACTGTATCAATTTACATTCCCACCAATAGCGGAAGAGGGTTCCTTTTGTCCACACCCTCCCCAGAATTTGTTGTTTGTAGATTATCTGATGAGGCCGATTCTCACAGGTGTGAGGTCTTACCTCATTGTAGTTTTGATTTGCATTTCTCTAATAATTAGTGATGTTGAGCAGCTTTTCATGTGCGTCTTGGCCATCTCTGTGTCTTCTTTGAAGAAACGTCTCTTTAGATCTTCTGCCCATTTTTGTATTGGGTTGTTTGTTTTATTAATATTAAGCTGCATGAGCTGTTTATATATATTGGAGATTAAACCTTTGTCCATTGATTCGTTTGTGAACGTTTTCGCCCATTCTGAGGGTTGCCTTTTTCCATTCCCGTTTTTTTAACAAAGAAAGAAAGCAAGCAAAAGAAGCAGAACACTAATGTGCGTGAAATATGCCTCTTGAAACTGTCGTTTTGAAATATGGACGTCTTTTGAATTTTTTGGTCGATATATGACCCCAGGATTTGTTTTCAGGGCAGGTGTCATTTACAGGCCTGTAATGATTTGGAATATCCACTGACCATTAGCGCTGGGATTAAAGCTGCTGTTGTGTGAAACGGCCACAAGGTGGCAGCAGTTCTCCCTTACCAAATCTGGTTACTAGGGCAGCAGAGCCTCAATGGAAGTCGCGTTCTAGATTGGAATGTAGAACGGAATGTGCCAGGAGAAAGCCCCTCAAGTTTGTCTCCCTACTTCTTGTTCGTGTTTTTAATTTAATTTTTTATTTTTTATTACTGCAAGTTTGAGTACAACGTTTAGCTGGTTGTAGGTGTGCAAGAGGTGGTTCTTTTACACATATACATATGTCTGTTCTTCCTGGGATCCTTTTCCCATGTACGTTATGACAGAATGTTGAGTAGTCTTCTCTTGGTACTCCGTAGGTCTTTGGCGATTCTATACGTCTACTGTGTTTGTATATGTCTGTTAACCCCAATATCGTAATGAATTCAATCCTCACACCTTTCCTTTGGTGAACCATAAGTTTGTTTAATGAATCTGTGATTGCCCTTCTCCGTGGAAATATCTGCCCTGGTATCAATTTATAGGTAACACCTATAAGTGATATGATATGATATGTGTCTTTCACTTTCTGACTTACTCCAAGTCACGTGATTACCTCGAGACTCATCTACGGTGCTGCAAATGGCATTGTGTCCTTTTTTTTCCTTGGCGAATATTCTGTCTTAGCGAGGTCCATTTTCTGCAATGTGATTCCCCGAGGGCTAAGGATTAGCTGACCTGGGCAGCCTGACCCTGCCGGCAAGCCCTCCCCAGGTGTGCCTGGGTTGAGGTCAATATAAACAGAACTCCAGGCAGCAATAGCCCCTGCAGCTGTGCCTGACTGCATATTCTCTGCCCCGTCAGCAGTCTCGGGGCTGTGCTGGTGGGAGGGTGTGAGGGTCCACGGCTTTGTGGGGGGCCCGGTGTGAGTGGGGCTCTGCTGGACTTTCGGCATGTGTTGCAAGGCTGCCACCTGTAAAGAAGAGGATGTGTCACCCATAACTTCCACTGGAATATCTCTCCGGGCTGAGGTGAGGAAGGAAAAAAAGGAGTGGGGGCCGGGACAGGAGGGGTATCTCAGGCAGGGCAATGGAAAGCTTCCAGAATAGCGCCCGTGGCCAGGACCATCCTGGCTGACCTGCAGGCACCAAGTTGGCCTGCGTGCTGTCGCTGGTGTGGCTCCACGGCCCTTCCTCTAGGCTTTCAAGCCCTTGTACATATTCAGGTGTTTCACCTGGGAAGGGTGGGAAGAGTTCAGCAGCAGCTGGCCTGGGGCTCAGCTCACGTTTCCTCACAGAGGCCTCGGCACGGTCCCCCAGCTTTGCAATAAGGACGCTCCTTGCGTGGGCGGGCGGGGCTGCTGGCTGTATGGGAGATGATTCCCCACCTCTGACCAATTTCAGAATTGTTTACCACTGGAGCAAGTGCCTTGGTAGTGTTTTCCTCTGTATAAATGTTAGGTTCAGTTTTTTTTTTTCTTTTTTGGTTCAAGTTAGATTTTATTCCTCTTTTATGTATTTATGGATATAAGCATGGAAATAATTCATTCTTATAAATACATCAGTGTGAATGGAAGAACTTTTTTTCTGTTTTATTTTTACATTTTATTTTTAAAAATTTTGAAATTTAATTTAATTTATTTTTTATACAGTAGGTTATTATTAGTTATCTATTTTATGCATATACATGTATACAGGTCAATCCCAATCTCCCAACTCATCCCACCACCACCACCCCATGGCTTCCCCCACTTTGTGTCCATGTCCATACGTTTGTTCTCTACCTCTGTGTCTCTATTTCTGCCCTGCAAACCAGTTCATCTGTACCATTTTTCTAGGTTCCACATATAGGCATTAATATACAATATTTGTTTTTCTCTTTCTGACTTACTTCACTCTGTATGAGAGTCTCTAGATCCATCAACTTCTCTACAAATGACTCAGTTTCATTCCTTTTTTTGGCTGAGTAATATTCCATTTTATATATGTACCACATCTTTATCCATTCGTCTGTCTGTGGGCATTTAGTTTGCTTCCATTACCTGGCTATTGTAAATAGTGCTGCAATGAACATTGTGGTGAATGTGTCTTTGTGATTTATGGTTTTCTCTGGGTATATGCCCAGAAGTGGGATTGCTGGATCCTATGGTAATTCTCTTTTTAGTTTTTTAAAGGAACCTCCATACTGTTCTCCATCGTGACTGTATCAATTTACATTCCCACCAATAGCGGAAGAGGGTTCCTTTTGTCCACACCCTCCCCAGAATTTGTTGTTTGTAGATTATCTGATGATGCCGATTCTCACAGGTGTGAGGTCTTACCTCATTGTAGTTTTGATTTGCATTTCTCTAATAATTAGTGATGTTGAGCAGCTTTTCATGTGCGTCTTGGCCATCTCTGTGTCTTCTTTGAAGAAACGTCTCTTTAGATCTTCTGCCATTTTTGTATTGGGTTGTTTGTTTTATTACTATTAAGCTGCATGAGCTGTTTATATATATTGGAGATTAAACCTTTGTCCATTGATTCGTTTGTGAACGTTTTCGCCCCTTCTGAGGGTTGCCTTTTTCCATTCCCGTTTTTTTAACAAAGAAAGAAAGCAAGCAAAAGAAGCAGAACACTAATGTGCGTGAAATATGCCTCTTGAAACTGTCGTTTTGAAATATGGATGTCTTTTGAATTTTTTGGTCGATATATGACCCCAGGATATGTTTTCAGGGCAGGTGTCATTTACAGGCCTGTAATGATTTGGAATATCCACTGACCATTAGCGCTGGGATTAAAGCTGCTGTTGTGTGAAACGGCCACAAGGTGGCAGCAGTTCTCCCTTACCAAATCTGGTTACTAGGGCAGCAGAGCCTCAATGGAAGTCGCGTTCTAGATTGGAATGTAGAACGGAATGTGCCAGGAGAAAGCCCCTCAAGTTTGTCTCACTACTTCTTGTTCGTGTTTTTAATTTAATTTTTTATTTTTTATTACAGCAAGTTTGAGTACAACGTTTAGCTTGTTGTAGGTGTGCAAGAGGTGGTTCTTTTACACATATACATATGTCTGTTTTTCCTGGGATCCTTTTCCCATGTACGTTATGACAGAATGTTGAGTAGTCTTCTCTTGGTACTCCGTAGGTCTTTGGCGATTCTATACGTCTACTGTGTTTGTATATGTCTGTTAACCCCAATATCGTAATGAATTCAATCCTCACACCTTTCCTTTGGTGAACCATAAGTTTGTTTAATGAATCTGTGATTGCCCTTCTCCGTGGAAATATCTGCCCTGGTATCAATTTATAGGTAACACCTATAAGTGATATGATATGATATGTGTCTTTCACTTTCTGACTTACTCCAAGTCACGTGATTACCTCGAGACTCATCTACGGTGCTGCAAATGGCATTGTGTCCTTTTTTTTCCTTGGCGAATATTCTGTCTTAGCGAGGTCCATTTTCTGCAATGTGATTCCCCGAGGGCTGAGGATTAGCTGACCTGGGCAGCCTGACCCTGCCGGCAAGCCCTCCCCAGGTGTGCCTGGGTTGAGGTCAATATAAACAGCACTCCAGGCAGCAATAGCCCCTGCAGCTGTGCCTGACTGCATATTCTCTGCCCCGTCAGCAGTCTCGGGGCTGTGCTGGTGGGAGGGTGTGAGGGTCCACGGCTTTGTGGGGGGCCCGGTGTGAGTGGGGCTCTGCTGGACTTTCGGCAGGAGTTGCCAGGCTGCCACCTGTAAAGAAGAGGATGTGTCACCCATAACTTCCACTGGAATATCTCTCCGGGCTGAGGTGAGGAAGGAAAAAAAGGAGTGGGGGCCGGGACAGGAGGGGTATCTCAGGCAGGGCAATGGAAAGCTTCCAGAAGAGCGCCCGTGGCCAGGACCATCCTGGCTGACCTGCAGGCACCAAGTTGGCCTGCGTGCTGTCGCTGGTGTGGCTCCACGGCCCTTCCTCTAGGCTTTCAAGCCCTTGTACATATTCAGGTGTTTCACCTGGGAAGGGTGGGAAGAGTTCAGCAGCAGCTGGCCTGGGGCTCAGCTCACGTTTCCTCACAGAGGCCTCGGCACGGTCCCACAGCTTTGCAATAAGGACGCTCCTTGCGTGGGCGGGCGGGGCTGCTGGCTGTATGGGAGATGATTCCCCACCTCTGACCAATTTCAGAATTGTTTACCACTGGAGCAAGTGCCTTGGTAGTGTTTTCCTCTGTATAAATGTTAGGTTCACTTTTTTTTTTTAATTTTTGGTTCAAGTTAGATTTTATTCCTCTTTTATGTATTTATGGATATAAGCATGGAAATAATTCATTCTTATAAATACATCAGTGTGAATGGAAGAACTTTTTTTCTGTTTTATTTTTACATTTTATTTTTAAAAATTTTGAAATTTAATTTAATTTATTTTTTTATACAGTAGGTTATTATTAGTTATCTATTTTATGCATATACATGTATACAGGTCAATCCCAATCTCCCAACTCATCCCACCACCACCACCCCATGGCTTCCCCCACTTTGTGTCCATGTCCATACGTTTGTTCTCTACCTCTGTGTCTCTATTTCTGCCCTGCAAACCAGTTCATCTGTACCATTTTTCTAGGTTCCACATATAGGCATTAATATACAATATTTGTTTTTCTCTTTCTGACTTACTTCACTCTGTATGACAGTCTCTAGATCCATCAACTTCTCTACAAATGACCCAGTTTCATTCCTTTTTTTGGCTGAGTAATATTCCATTTTATATATGTACCACATCTTTATCCATTCGTCTGTCTGTGGGCATTTAGGTTGCTTCCATTGCCTGGCTATTGTAAATAGTGCTGCAATGAACATTGTGGTGAATGTGTCTTTGTGATTTATGGTTTTCTCTGGGTATATTTCCAGAAGTGGGATTGCTGGATCCTATGGTAATTCTCTTTTTAGTTTTTTAAAGGAACCTCCATACTGTTCTCCATCGTGACTGTATCAATTTACATTCCCACCAATAGCGGAAGAGGGTTCCTTTTGTCCACACCCTCCCCAGTATTTGTTGTTTGTAGATTATCTGATGAGGCCGATTCTCACAGGTGTGAGGTCTTACCTCATTGTAGTTTTGATTTGCATTTCTCTAATAATTAGTGATGTTGAGCAGCTTTTCATGTGCGTCTTGGCCATCTCTGTGTCTTCTTTGAAGAAACGTCTCTTTAGATCTTCTGCCCATTTTTGTATTGGGTTGTTTGTTTTATTAATATTAAGCTGCATGAGCTGTTTATATATATTGGAGATGAAACCTTTGTCCATTGATTCGTTTGTGAACGTTTTCGCCCATTCTGAGGGTTGCCTTTTTCCATTCCCGTTTTTTTAACAAAGAAAGAAAGCAAGCAAAAGAAGCAGAACACTAATGTGCGTGAAATATGCCTCTTGAAACTGTCGTTTTGAAATATGGACGTCTTTTGAATTTTTTGGTCGATATATGACCCCAGGATTTGTTTTCAGGGCAGGTGTCATTTACAGGCCTGTAATGATTTGGAATATCCACTGACCATTAGCGCTGGGATTAAAGCTGCTGTTGTGTGAAACGGCCACAAGGTGGCAGCAGTTCTCCCTTACCAAATCTGGTTACTAGGGCAGCAGAGCCTCAATGGAAGTCGCGTTCTAGATTGGAATGTAGAACGGAATGTGCCAGGAGAAAGCCCCTCAAGTTTGTCTCACTACTTCTTGTTCGTGTTTTTAATTTAATTTTTTATTTTTTATTACAGCAAGTTTGAGTACAACGTTTAGCTTGTTGTAGGTGTGCAAGAGGTGGTTCTTTTACACATATACATATGTCTGTTCTTCCTGGGATCCTTTTCCCATGTACGTTATGACAGAATGTTGAGTAGTCTTCTCTTGGTACTCCGTAGGTCTTTGGCGATTCTATACGTCTACTGTGTTTGTATATGTCTGTTAACCCCAATATCGTAATGAATTCAATCCTCACACCTTTCCTTTGTTGAACCATAAGTTTGTTTAATGAATCTGTGATTGCCCTTCTCCGTGGAAATATCTGCCCTGGTATCAATTTATAGGTAACACCTATAAGTGATATGATATGATATGTGTCTTTCACTTTCTGACTTACTCCAAGTCACGTGATTACCTCGAGACTCATCTACGGTGCTGCAAATGGCATTGTGTCCTTTTTTTTCCTTGGCGAATATTCTGTCTTAGCGAGGTCCATTTTCTGCAATGTGATTCCCCGAGGGCTGAGGATTAGCTGACCTGGGCAGCCTGACCCTGCCGGCAAGCCCTCCCCAGGTGTGCCTGGGTTGAGGTCAATATAAACAGCACTCCAGGCAGCAATAGCCCCTGCAGCTGTGCCTGACTCCATATTCTCTGCCCCGTCAGCAGTCTCGGGGCTGTGCTGGTGGGAGGGTGTGAGGGTCCACGGCTTTGTGGGGGGCCCGGTGTGAGTGGGGCTCTGCTGGACTTTCGGCAGGAGTTGCCAGGCTGCCACCTGTAAAGAAGAGGATGTGTCACCCATAACTTCCACTGGAATATCTCTCCGGGCTGAGGTGAGGAAGGAAAAAAAGGAGTGGGGGCCGGGACAGGAGGGGGATCTCAGGCAGGGCAATGGAAAGCTTCCAGAAGAGCGCCCGTGGCCAGGACCATCCTGGCTGACCTGCAGGCACCAAGTTGGCCTGCGTGCTGTCGCTGGTGTGGCTCCACGGCCCTTCCTCTAGGCTTTCAAGCCCTTGTACATATTCAGGTGTTTCACCTGGGAAGGGTGGGAAGAGTTCAGCAGCAGCTGGCCTGGGGCTCAGCTCACGTTTCCTCACAGAGGCCTCGGCACGGTCCCCCAGCTTTGCAATAAGGACGCTCCTTGCGTGGGCGGGCGGGGCTGCTGGCTGTATGGGAGATGATTCCCCACCTCTGACCAATTTCAGAATTGTTTACCACTGGAGCAAGTGCCTTGGTAGTGTTTTCCTCTGTATAAATGTTAGGTTCAGTTTTTTTTTTCTTTTTTGGTTCAAGTTAGATTTTATTCCTCTTTTATGTATTTATGGATATAAGCATGGAAATAATTCATTCTTATAAATACATCAGTGTGAATGGAAGAACTTTTTTTCTGTTTTATTTTTACATTTTATTTTTAAAAATTTTGAAATTTAATTTAATTTATTTTTTTATACAGTAGGTTATTATTAGTTATCTATTTTATGCATATACATGTATACAGGTCAATCCCAATCTCCCAACTCATCCCACCACCACCACCCCATGGCTTCCCCCACTTTGTGTCCATGTCCATACGTTTGTTCTCTACCTCTGTGTCTCTATTTCTGCCCTGCAAACCAGTTCATCTCTACCATTTTTCTAGGTTCCACATATAGGCATTAATATACAATATTTGTTTTTCTCTTTCTGACTTACTTCACTCTGTATGACAGTCTCTAGATCCATCAACTTCTCTACAAATGACCCAGTTTCATTCCTTTTTTTGGCTGAGTAATATTCCATTTTATATATGTACCACATCTTTATCCATTCGTCTGTCTGTGGGCATTTAGGTTGCTTCCATTGCCTGGCTATTGTAAATAGTGCTGCAATGAACATTGTGGTGAATGTGTCTTTGTGATTTATGGTTTTCTCTGGGTATATGCCCAGAAGTGGGATTGCTGGATCCTATGGTAATTCTCTTTTTAGTTTTTTAAAGGAACCTCCATACTGTTCTCCATCGTGACTGTATCAATTTACATTCCCACCAATAGCGGAAGAGGGTTCCTTTTGTCCACACCCTCCCCAGAATTTGTTGTTTGTAGATTATCTGATGAGGCCGATTCTCACAGGTGTGAGGTCTTACCTCATTGTAGTTTTGATTTGCATTTCTCTAATAATTAGTGATGTTGAGCAGCTTTTCATGTGCGTCTTGGCCATCTCTGTGTCTTCTTTGAAGAAACGTCTCTTTAGATCTTCTGCCCATTTTTGTATTGGGTTGTTTGTTTTATTAATATTAAGCTGCATGAGCTGTTTATATATATTGGAGATGAAACCTTTGTCCATTATTCGTTTGTGAACGTTTTCGCCCATTCTGAGGGTTGCCTTTTTCCATTCCCGTTTTTTTAACAAAGAAAGAAAGCAAGCAAAAGAAGCAGAACACTAATGTGCGTGAAATATGCCTCTTGAAACTGTCGTTTTGAAATATGGACGTCTTTTGAATTTTTTGGTCGATATATGACCCCAGGATTTGTTTTCAGGGCAGGTGTCATTTACAGGCCTGTAATGATTTGGAATATCCACTGACCATTAGCGCTGGGATTAAAGCTGCTGTTGTGTGAAACGGCCACAAGGTGGCAGCAGTTCTCCCTTACCAAATCTGGTTACTAGGGCAGCAGAGCCTCAATGGAAGTCGCGTTCTAGATTGGAATGTAGAACGGAATGTGCCAGGAGAAAGCCCCTCAAGTTTGTCTCACTACTTCTTGTTCGTGTTTTTAATTTAATTTTTTATTTTTTATTACAGCAAGTTTGAGTACAACGTTTAGCTTGTTGTAGGTGTGCAAGAGGTGGTTCTTTTACACATATACATATGTCTGTTCTTCCTGGGATCCTTTTCCCATGTACGTTATGACAGAATGTTGAGTAGTCTTCTCTTGGTACTCCGTAGGTCTTTGGCGATTCTATACGTCTACTGTGTTTGTATATGTCTGTTAACCCCAATATCGTAATGAATTCAATCCTCACACCTTTCCTTTGGTGAACCATAAGTTTGTTTAATGAATCTGTGATTGCCCTTCTCCGTGGAAATATCTGCCCTGGTATCAATTTATAGGTAACACCTATAAGTGATATGATATGATATGTGTCTTTCACTTTCTGACTTACTCCAAGTCACGTGATTACCTCGAGACTCATCTACGGTGCTGCAAATGGCATTGTGTCCTTTTTTTTCCTTGGCGAATATTCTGTCTTAGCGAGGTCCATTTTCTGCAGTGTGATTCCCCGAGGGCTGAGGATTAGCTGACCTGGGCAGCCTGACCCTGCCGGCAAGCCCTCCCCAGGTGTGCCTGGGTTGAGGTCAATATAAACAGCACTCCAGGCAGCAATAGCCCCTGCAGCTGTGCCTGACTGCATATTCTCTGCCCCGTCAGCAGTCTCGGGGCTGTGCTGGTGGGAGGGTGTGAGGGTCCACGGCTTTGTGGGGGGCCCGGTGTGAGTGGGGCTCTGCTGGACTTTCGGCAGGAGTTGCCATGCTGCCACCTGTAAAGAAGAGGATGTGTCACCCATAACTTCCACTGGAATATCTCTCCGGGCTGAGGTGAGGAAGGAAAAAAAGGAGTGGGGGCCGGGACAGGAGGGGTATCTCAGGCAGGGCAATGGAAAGCTTCCAGAAGAGCGCCCGTGGCCAGGACCATCCTGGCTGACCTGCAGGCACCAAGTTGGCCTGCGTGCTGTCGCTGGTGTGGCTCCACGGCCCTTCCTCTAGGCTTTCAAGCCCTTGTACATATTCAGGTGTTTCACCTGGGAAGGGTGGGAAGAGTTCAGCAGCAGCTGGCCTGGGGCTCAGCTCACGTTTCCTCACAGAGGCCTCGGCACGGTCCCCCAGCTTTGCAATAAGGACGCTCCTTGCGTGGGCGGGCGGGGCTGCTGGCTGTATGGGAGATGATTCCCCACCTCTGACCAATTTCAGAATTGTTTACCACTGGAGCAAGTGCCTTGGTAGTGTTTTCCTCTGTATAAATGTTAGGTTCAGTTTTTTTTTTCTTTTTTGGTTCAAGTTAGATTTTATTCCTCTTTTATGTATTTATGGATATAAGCATGGAAATAATTCATTCTTATAAATACATCAGTGTGAATGGAAGAACTTTTTTTCTGTTTTATTTTTACATTTTATTTTTAAAAATTTTGAAATTTAATTTAATTTATTTTTTTATACAGTAGGTTATTATTAGTTATCTATTTTATGCATATACATGTATACAGGTCAATCCCAATCTCCCAACTCATCCCACCACCACCACCCCATGGCTTCCCCCACTTTGTGTCCATGTCCATACGTTTGTTCTCTACCTCTGTGTCTCTATTTCTGCCCTGCAAACCAGTTCATCTGTACCATTTTTCTAGGTTCCACATATAGGCATTAATATACAATATTTGTTTTTCTCTTTCTGACTTACTTCACTCTGTATGACAGTCTCTAGATCCATCAACTTCTCTACAAATGACCCAGTTTCATTCCTTTTTTTGGCTGAGTAATATTCCATTTTATATATGTACCACATCTTTATCCATTCGTCTGTCTGTGGGCATTTAGGTTGCTTCCATTGCCTGGCTATTGTAAATAGTGCTGCAATGAACATTGTGGTGAATGTGTCTTTGTGATTTATGGTTTTCTCTGGGTATATGCCCAGAAGTGGGATTGCTGGATCCTATGGTAATTCTCTTTTTAGTTTTTTAAAGGAACCTCCATACTGTTCTCCATCGTGACTGTATCAATTTACATTCCCACCAATAGCGGAAGAGGGTTCCTTTTGTCCACACCCTCCCCAGAATTTGTTGTTTGTAGATTATCTGATGAGGCCGATTCTCACAGGTGTGAGGTCTTACCTCATTGTAGTTTTGATTTGCATTTCTCTAATAATTAGTGATGTTGAGCAGCTTTTCATGTGCGTCTTGGCCATCTCTGTGTCTTCTTTGAAGAAACGTCTCTTTAGATCTTCTGCCCATTTTTGTATTGGGTTGTTTGTTTTATTAATATTAAGCTGCATGAGCTGTTTATATATATTGGAGATGAAACCTTTGTCCATTATTCGTTTGTGAACGTTTTCGCCCATTCTGAGGGTTGCCTTTTTCCATTCCCGTTTTTTTAACAAAGAAAGAAAGCAAGCAAAAGAAGCAGAACACTAATGTGCGTGAAATATGCCTCTTGAAACTGTCGTTTTGAAATATGGACGTCTTTTGAATTTTTTGGTCGATATATGACCCCAGGATTTGTTTTCAGGGCAGGTGTCATTTACAGGCCTGTAATGATTTGGAATATCCACTGACCATTAGCGCTGGGATTAAAGCTGCTGTTGTGTGAAACGGCCACAAGGTGGCAGCAGTTCTCCCTTACCAAATCTGGTTACTAGGGCAGCAGAGCCTCAATGGAAGTCGCGTTCTAGATTGGAATGTAGAACGGAATGTGCCAGGAGAAAGCCCC
>NW_027672504.1:0-38567 GCF_964165515.1 Mesoplodon bidens
TGTGGATTAGCTGACCTGGGCAGCCTTACCCTGCCGGCCGGCCCTCCCCAGGTGTGCCTGGTTGAGGTCAATATAAACAGTGCTCCAGGCAGCAATAGCCCATGAAGCTGTGCCTGACTCCAGATTCTCTGCCCCGTCAGCAGTCTCGGGGCTGTGCTGGTGGGAGGGAGTGAGGGGCCATGGCTTTGTGGGTTGCCCGGTGTGAGTGGGGCTCTGTTGGCCTTTCTGCATGAGTTGCCAGGCTGCCACCTATAAAGAAGAGGATGTGTCACCCATACCTTCCGCTGGAATCTCTCTCCGGACAGAGGTGAGGAAGGAAAAAACCAGTGGGGGCCGGGACAGGAGGGGTATCTCAGGCAGGGCAATGGAAAACTTCTGGAAGAGCGCCCGGGGCCAGGACCATCCTGGCTGGCCTGCAGGCACCAAGTTGGCCTGTGGGCTGTCGCTTGTGTGGTTCCGTGGCCCTTCCTCTAGGCTTTCAAGCCCTTGTACATATTCAGGTGTTTTACCTGGGAAGGGTGGGAACAGTTCAGCAGCAGCTGGCCTGGGGCTCAGCTCACGTTTACTCACAGATGCCTCGGCACGGTCCCCCAGCTTTGCAATGAGGACGCTCATTGTGTGGGGGGTGGGTTGCTGGCTGTATGGGAGATGATTCCCCACCTCTGACCAATTTCAGAATTGTTTTCCGCTGGAGCAAGTGCCCTGATTGGGTTTTCCTCTGTATAACTGGTGGGTTCAGGTTTTTTTTTCTTTTATGGTTCAAGTTAGATTTTATTCCTCTTTTATGTATTTATAGATATAAGCATGGAAATAATTCATTCATATAAATGCATCTGTGTGAAAGGAAGAACTTTTTTCTGTTTTATTTTTAAATTTTATTTTTTAAAATTTTGAACTTTAATTCTATTTATTTTTTATACAGCAGGTTATTATTTGTTATGTATTTTATGCATATACATGTATACAGTTCAATCCCAATCTCCAAATCATCCCACCACCACCACCCCATGGCTTCCCACACTTGGTGTCCATACGTTTGTTCTCTACCTCTGTGTCTCTATTTCTTCCCTGCAAACCAGTTCATCTGTACCATTTTTAGGTTCCACATATATGCATTAATATACAATATTTGTTTTCCTCTTTCTGACTTACTTCATTCTGTATGACAGTCTCTAGATCCATCGATGTCTCTACAAATGACCCAGTTTCATTCCTTTTTATGGCTGAGTAATATTCCATTTTATATATGTACCACATCTTTATCCATTCGTCTGTCTCTGGGCATTTCGGTTGCTTCCATTACCTGGCTATTGTAAATAGTGCTGCAATGAACATTGTGGTGAATGTGCCTTTTTGATTTATGGTTTTCTCTGTGTATATGCCCAGAAGTGGGATTGCTGGATCAGAGGGTAATTCTATTTCTAGCTTTTTTAAGGAAACTCCTTACTGTTCCCCATAGTGACTGTATCAATTTACATTCCCACCAATAGTGGAAGAGGGCTCCTTTTGTCCACACCCTCCCCAGAATTTGTTGTTTGTAGATTTTCTGATGATGCCGATTCTAACAGGTGTGAGGTGATACCTCATTGTACTTTTGATTTGCATTTCTCTAATAATTAGTGCTCTTGAGCAGCTTTTCATGTGCGTCTTGGCCATCTCGGTGTCTTCTTTGAAGAAACGTCTCTTTAGATCTTCTGCCCAATTTGTATTGGGTTGTTTGTTTTTCTAATATTAAGCTGCATGAGCTGTTTATACATATTGGAGATTAAACCTTTGTCCATTGATTCGTTTGCAACGATTTTCTCCCATTCTGAGGGATGCCTTTTTCCATTCCCGTTTTTTTTAACCAAAAAAGAAAGAAAGAAATAGAAGCAGAACACTAATGTGCGTAAAATATGCCTTTTGAAACGGTCGTTTTGAAATATGGACGTCCTTTGAATTTTTTGGTCGATATGTGACCCCAGGATTTGTTTTCAGGGCAGGTGTCATTTACAGGCCGGCAATGATTTTGAATATCAACTGACCATTAGCGCTGGGATTAAAGCTGCTGTTGTGTGAAACGGCCACAAGGTGGCAGCAGTTCTCCCTTACCGAATCTGGTTACTAGGGCAACAGAGCCTCAATGGAAGTCGTGTTCTAGATTGGAATTTAGAATGGAATGTGCCAGGAGAAAGCCCCTCAAGTTTGTCTCACTACTTCATGTTCGTGTTTTTAATTTATTTTTTTATTTTGTATTACAGCAAGTTTGATTACAATGTTTGGCTTGTTGTAGGTGTGGAAGATGTGGTTCTTTTACACATATACAGATGTCTGTTCTTCCTGGGATCCTTTTCCCATGTACGTTATGACAGAATTTTGAGTAGTCTTCTCTTGGTATTCCGTAGGTCTTTGGTGATTATATATGTCCCCTGTGTTTGTATATGTCTGTTAACCCCGATATCGTAATGAAACCAATCCTCACACCTTTCCATTGGTGAACCATAAGTTTTTTAATGAATCTGTGATTGCCCTTCTCCGTGGAAATATCTGCCCTGGTATCCATTTTTAGGTAACACCTATAAGTGATATGACACGATATGTGTCTTTCACTTTCTGACTTACTACAAGTCACGTGATTACCTCCAGACTCATCTACGGGGCTGCAAATGGCATTGTATCCTTTTTTTCCTTGACTTCTATTCTGCCTTAGCGAGGTCCATTTTCAACAATGTGATTCCCTGAGGGTTGTGGATTAGCTGACCTGGGCAGCCTTACCCTGCCGGCCGGCCCTCCCCAGGTGTGCCTGGTTGAGGTCAATATAAACAGTGCTCCAGGCAGCAATAGCCCATGAAGCTGTGCCTGACTCCAGATTCTCTGCCCCGTCAGCAGTCTCGGGGCTGTGCTGGTGGGAGGGAGTGAGGGGCCATGGCTTTGTGGGTGGCCCGGTGTGAGTGGGGCTCTGCTGGCCTTTCTGCAGGAGTTGCCAGGCTGCCACCTATAAAGAAGAGGTTGTGTCACCCATACATTCCGCTGGAATCTCTCTCCGGACAGAGGTGAGGAAGGAAAAACCCAGTGGGGGCCGGGACAGGAGGGGTATCTCAGGCAGGGGAATGGAAAACTTCTGAAAGAGCGCCCGGGGCCAGGACCATCCTGGCTGGCCTGCAGGCACCAAGTTGGCCTGTGGGCTGTCGCTTGTGTGGTTCCGTGGCCCTTCCTCTAGGCTTTCAAGCCCTTGTACATATTCAGGTGTTTTACCTGGGAAGGGTGGGAACAGTTCAGCAGCAGCTGGCCTGGGGCTCAGCTCACGTTTACTCACAGATGCCTCGGCACGGTCCCCCAGCTTTGCAATGAGGACGCTCCTTGTGTGGGCTGTGGGTTGCTGGCTGTATGGGAGATGATTCCCCACCTCTGACCAATTTCAGAATTGTTTTCCGCTGGAGCAAGTGTCCTGATGGGGTTTTCCTCTGTATAACTGGTGGGTTCAGGTTTTTTTTTCTTTTATGGTTCAAGTTAGATTTTATTCCTCTTTTATGTATTTATAGATATAAGCATGGAAATAATTCATTCATATAAATGCATCTGTGTGAAGGGAAGAACTTTTTTCTGTTTTATTTTTAAATTTTATTTTTTAAAATTTTGAACTTTAATTTTATTTATTTTTTATACAGCAGGTTATTATTGGTTATGTATTTTATGCATATACATGTATACAGTTCAATCCCAATCTCCAAATCATCCCACCACCACCACCCCATGGCTTCCCACACTTGGTGTCCATACGTTTCTTCTCTACCTCTGTGTCTCTACTTCTTCCCTGCAAACCAGTTCATCTGTACCATTTTTAGGTTCCACATATATGCATTAATATACAATATTTGTTTTCCTCTTTCTGACTTACTTCATTCTGTATGACAGTCTCTAAATCCATCGATGTCTCTACAAATGACCCAGTTTCATTCCTTTTTATGGCTGAGTAATATTCCATTTTATATATGTACCACATCTTTATCCATTCGTCTGTCTCTGGGCATTTCGGTTGCTTCCATTACCTGGCTATTGTAAATAGTGCTGCAATGAACATTGTGGTGAATGTGCCTTTTTGATTTATGGTTTTCTCTGGGTATATGCCCAGAAGTGGGATTGCTGGATCAGAGGGTAATTCTATTTCTAGCTTTTTTAAGGAAACTCCTTACTGTTCCCCATAGTGACTGTATCAATTTACATTCCCACCAATAGTGGAAGAGGGCTCCTTTTGTCCACACCCTCCCCAGAATTTGTTGTTTGTAGATTTTCTGATGATGCCGATTCTAACAGGTGTGAGGTGATACCTCATTGTACTTTTGATTTGCCTTTCTCTAATAATTAGTGCTCTTGAGCAGCTTTTCATGTGCGTCTTGGCCATCTCGGTGTCTTCTTTGAAGAAACGTCTCTTTAGATCTTCTGCCCAATTTGTATTGGGTTGTTTGTTTTTCTAATATTAAGCTGCATGAGCTGTTTATATATATTGGAGATTAAACCTTTGTCCATTGATTCGTTTGCAACGATTTTCTCCCATTCTGAGGGATGCCTTTTTCCATTCCCGTTTTTTTTAACCAAAAAAGAGAGAAAGAAATAGAAGCAGAACACTAATGTCTGTAAAATATGCCTTTTGAAACGGTCGTTTTGAAATATGGACGTCCTTTGAATTTTTTGGTCGATATGTGACCCCAGGATTTGTTTTCAGGGCAGGTGTCATTTACAGGCCGGCAATGATTTTGAATATCAACTGACCATTAGCGCTGGGATTAAAGCTGCTGTTGTGTGAAACGGCCACAAGGTGGCAGCAGTTCTCCCTTACCGAATCTGGTTACTAGGGCAACAGAGCCTCAATGGAAGTCGTGTTCTAGATTGGAATTTAGAATGGAATGTGCCAGGAGAAAGCCCCTCAAGTTTGTCTCACTACTTCTTGTTCGTGTTTTTAATTTATTTTTTTATTTTGTATTACAGCAAGTTTGATTACAATGTTTGGCTTGTTGTAGGTGTGGAAGATGTGGTTCTTTTACACATATACAGATGTCTGTTCTTCCTGGGATCCTTTTCCCATGTACGTTATGACAGAATGTTGAGTAGTCTTCTCTTGGTATTCCGTAGGTCTTTGGTGATTATATATGTCCCCTGTGTTTGTATATGTCTGTTAACCCCGATATCGTAATGAAACCAATCCTCACACCTTTCCATTGGTGAACCATAAGTTTTTTAATGAATCTGTGATTGCCCTTCTCCGTGGAAATATCTGCCCTGGTATCCATTTTTAGGTAACACCTATAAGTGATATGACACGATATGTGTCTTTCACTTTCTGACTTACTACAAGTCACGTGATTACCTCCAGACTCATCTACGGGGCTGCAAATGGCATTGTGTCCTTTTTTTCCTTGACTTCTCTTCTGCCTTAGCGAGGTCCATTTTCAACAATGTGATTCCCTGAGGGTTGTGGATTAGCTGACCTGGGCAGCCTTACCCTGCCGGCCGGCCCTCCCCAGGTGTGCCTGGTTGAGGTCAATATAAACAGTGCTCCAGGCAGCAATAGCCCATGAAGCTGTGCCTGACTCCAGATTCTCTGCCCCGTCAGCAGTCTCGGGGCTGTGCTGGTGTGAGGGAGTGAGGGGCCATGGCTTTGTGGGTGGCCCGGTGTGAGTGGGGCTCTGTTGGCCTTTCTGCAGGAGTTGCCAGGCTGCCACCTATAAAGAAGAGGATGTGTCACCCATACCTTCCGCTGGAATCTCTCTCCGGACAGAGGTGAGGAAGGAAAAAACCAGTGGGGGCCGGGACAGGAGGGGTATCTCAGGCAGGGCAATGGAAAACTTCTGGAAGAGCGCCCGGGGCCAGGACCATCCTGGCTGGCCTGCAGGCACCAAGTTGGCCTGTGGGCTGTCGCTTGTGTGGTTCCGTGGCCCTTCCTCTAGGCTTTCAAGCCCTTGTACATATTCAGGTGTTTTACCTGGGAAGGGTGGGAACAGTTCAGCAGCAGCTGGCCTGGGGCTCAGCTCACGTTTACTCACAGATGCCTCGGCACGGTCCCCCAGCTTTGCAATGAGGACGCTCCTTGTGTGGGGGGTGGGTTGCTGGCTGTATGGGAGATGATTCCCCACCTCTGACCAATTTCAGAATTGTTTTCCGCTGGAGCAAGTGCCCTGATTGGGTTTTCCTCTGTATAACTGGTGGGTTCAGGTTTTTTTTTCTTTTATGGTTCAAGTTAGATTTTATTCCTCTTTTATGTATTTATAGATATAAGCATGGAAATAATTCATTCATATAAATGCATCTGTGTGAAGGGAAGAACTTTTTTCTGTTTTATTTTTAAATTTTATTTTTTAAAATTTTGAACTTTAATTCTATTTATTTTTTATACAGCAGGTTATTATTGGTTATGTATTTTATGCATATACATGTATACAGTTCAATCCCAATCTCCAAATCATCCCACCACCACCACCCCATGGCTTCCCACACTTGGTGTCCATACGTTTGTTCTCTACCTCTGTGTCTCTATTTCTTCCCTGCAAACCAGTTCATCTGTACCATTTTTAGGTTCCACATATATGCATTAATATACAATATTTGTTTTCCTCTTTCTGACTTACTTCATTCTGTATGACAGTCTCTAGATCCATCGATGTCTCTACAAATGACCCAGTTTCATTCCTTTTTATGGCTGAGTAATATTCCATTTTATATATGTACCACATCTTTATCCATTCGTCTGTCTCTGGGCATTTCGGTTGCTTCCATTACCTGGCTATTGTAAATAGTGCTGCAATGAACATTGTGGTGAATGTGCCTTTTTGATTTATGGTTTTCTCTGTGTATATGCCCAGAAGTGGGATTGCTGGATCAGAGGGTAATTCTATTTCTAGCTTTTTTAAGGAAACTCCTTACTGTTCCCCATAGTGACTGTATCAATTTACATTCCCACCAATAGTGGAAGAGGGCTCCTTTTGTCCACACCCTCCCCAGAATTTGTTGTTTGTAGATTTTCTGATGATGCCGATTCTAACAGGTGTGAGGTGATACCTCATTGTACTTTTGATTTGCATTTCTCTAATAATTAGTGCTCTTGAGCAGCTTTTCATGTGCGTCTTGGCCATCTCGGTGTCTTCTTTGAAGAAACGTCTCTTTAGATCTTCTGCCCAATTTGTATTGGGTTGTTTGTTTTTCTAATATTAAGCTGCATGAGCTGTTTATACATATTGGAGATTAAACCTTTGTCCATTGATTCGTTTGCAACGATTTTCTCCCATTCTGAGGGATGCCTTTTTCCATTCCCGTTTTTTTTAACCAAAAAAGAAAGAAAGAAATAGAAGCAGAACACTAATGTGCGTAAAATATGCCTTTTGAAACGGTCGTTTTGAAATATGGACGTCCTTTGAATTTTTTGGTCGATATGTGACCCCAGGATTTGTTTTCAGGGCAGGTGTCATTTACAGGCCGGCAATGATTTTGAATATCAACTGACCATTAGCGCTGGGATTAAAGCTGCTGTTGTGTGAAACGGCCACAAGGTGGCAGCAGTTCTCCCTTACCGAATCTGGTTACTAGGGCAACAGAGCCTCAATGGAAGTCGTGTTCTAGATTGGAATTTAGAATGGAATGTGCCAGGAGAAAGCCCCTCAAGTTTGTCTCACTACTTCATGTTCGTGTTTTTAATTTATTTTTTTATTTTGTATTACAGCAAGTTTGATTACAATGTTTGGCTTGTTGTAGGTGTGGAAGATGTGGTTCTTTTACACATATACAGATGTCTGTTCTTCCTGGGATCCTTTTCCCATGTACGTTATGACAGAATGTTGAGTAGTCTTCTCTTGGTATTCCGTAGGTCTTTGGTGATTATATATGTCCCCTGTGTTTGTATATGTCTGTTAACCCCGATATCGTAATGAAACCAATCCTCACACCTTTCCATTGGTGAACCATAAGTTTTTTAATGAATCTGTGATTGCCCTTCTCCGTGGAAATATCTGCCCTGGTATCCATTTTTAGGTAACACCTATAAGTGATATGACACGATATGTGTCTTTCACTTTCTGACTTACTACAAGTCACGTGATTACCTCCAGACTCATCTACGGGGCTGCAAATGGCATTGTGTCCTTTTTTTCCTTGACTTCTATTCTGCCTTAGCGAGGTCCATTTTCAACAATGTGATTCCCTGAGGGTTGTGGATTAGCTGACCTGGGCAGCCTTACCCTGCCGGCCGGCCCTCCCCAGGTGTGCCTGGTTGAGGTCAATATAAACAGTGCTCCAGGCAGCAATAGCCCATGAAGCTGTGCCTGACTCCAGATTCTCTGCCCCGTCAGCAGTCTCGGGGCTGTGCTGGTGGGAGGGAGTGAGGG
This sequence comes from Mesoplodon bidens, assembly GCF_964165515.1. NCBI lineage: Eukaryota > Metazoa > Chordata > Mammalia > Artiodactyla > Ziphiidae > Mesoplodon > Mesoplodon bidens. Next base: position 8,352 of record NW_027672504.1, read on the forward strand.
GCCATGGCTTTGTGGGTGGCCCGGTGTGAGTGGGGCTCTGCTGGCCTTTCTGCAGGAGTTGCCAGGCTGCCACCTATAAAGAAGAGGTTGTGTCACCCATACATTCCGCTGGAATCTCTCTCCGGACAGAGGTGAGGAAGGAAAAAACCAGTGGGGGCCGGGACAGGAGGGGTATCTCAGGCAGGGCAATGGAAAACTTCTGAAAGAGCGCCCGGGGCCAGGACCATCCTGGCTGGCCTGCAGGCACCAAGTTGGCCTGTGGGCTGTCGCTTGTGTGGTTCCGTGGCCCTTCCTCTAGGCTTTCAAGCCCTTGTACATATTCAGGTGTTTTACCTGGGAAGGGTGGGAACAGTTCAGCAGCAGCTGGCCTGGGGCTCAGCTCACGTTTACTCACAGATGCCTCGGCACGGTCCCCCAGCTTTGCAATGAGGACGCTCCTTGTGTGGGCTGTGGGTTGCTGGCTGTATGGGAGATGATTCCCCACCTCTGACCAATTTCAGAATTGTTTTCCGCTGGAGCAAGTGTCCTGATGGGGTTTTCCTCTGTATAACTGGTGGGTTCAGGTTTTTTTTTTCTTTTATGGTTCAAGTTAGATTTTATTCCTCTTTTATGTATTTATAGATATAAGCATGGAAATAATTCATTCATATAAATGCATCTGTGTGAAGGGAAGAACTTTTTTCTGTTTTATTTTTAAATTTTATTTTTTTAAATTTTGAACTTTAATTTTATTTATTTTTTATACAGCAGGTTATTATTGGTTATGTATTTTATGCATATACATGTATACAGTTCAATCCCAATCTCCAAATCATCCCACCACCACCACCCCATGGCTTCCCACACTTGGTGTCCATACGTTTCTTCTCTACCTCTGTGTCTCTACTTCTTCCCTGCAAACCAGTTCATCTGTACCATTTTTAGGTTCCACATATATGCATTAATATACAATATTTGTTTTCCTCTTTCTGACTTACTTCATTCTGTATGACAGTCTCTAAATCCATCGATGTCTCTACAAATGACCCAGTTTCATTCCTTTTTATGGCTGAGTAATATTCCATTTTATATATGTACCACATCTTTATCCATTCGTCTGTCTCTGGGCATTTCGGTTGCTTCCATTACCTGGCTATTGTAAATAGTGCTGCAATGAACATTGTGGTGAATGTGCCTTTTTGATTTATGGTTTTCTCTGGGTATATGCCCAGAAGTGGGATTGCTGGATCAGAGGGTAATTCTATTTCTAGCTTTTTTAAGGAAACTCCTTACTGTTCCCCATAGTGACTGTATCAATTTACATTCCCACCAATAGTGGAAGAGGGCTCCTTTTGTCCACACCCTCCCCAGAATTTGTTGTTTGTAGATTTTCTGATGATGCCGATTCTAACAGGTGTGAGGTGATACCTCATTGTACTTTTGATTTGCATTTCTCTAATAATTAGTGCTCTTGAGCAGCTTTTCATGTGCGTCTTGGCCATCTCGGTGTCTTCTTTGAAGAAACGTCTCTTTAGATCTTCTGCCCAATTTGTATTGGGTTGTTTGTTTTTCTAATATTAAGCTGCATGAGCTGTTTATATATATTGGAGATTAAACCTTTGTCCATTGATTCGTTTGCAACGATTTTCTCCCATTCTGAGGGATGCCTTTTTCCATTCCCGTTTTTTTTAACCAAAAAAGAGAGAAATAAATAGAAGCAGAACACTAATGTGTGTAAAATATGCCTTTTGAAACGGTCGTTTTGAAATATGGACGTCCTTTGAATTTTTTGGTCGATATGTGACCCCAGGATTTGTTTTCAGGGCAGGTGTCATTTACAGGCCGGCAATGATTTTGAATATCAACTGACCATTAGCGCTGGGATTAAAGCTGCTGTTGTGTGAAACGGCCACAAGGTGGCAGCAGTTCTCCCTTACCGAATCTGGTTACTAGGGCAACAGAGCCTCAATGGAAGTCGTGTTCTAGATTGGAATTTAGAATGGAATGTGCCAGGAGAAAGCCCCTCAAGTTTGTCTCACTACTTCTTGTTCGTGTTTTTAATTTATTTTTTTATTTTGTATTACAGCAAGTTTGATTACAATGTTTGGCTTGTTGTAGGTGTGGAAGATGTGGTTCTTTTACACATATACAGATGTCTGTTCTTCCTGGGATCCTTTTCCCATGTACGTTATGACAGAATGTTGAGTAGACTTCTCTTGGTATTCCGTAGGTCTTTGGTGATTATATATGTCCCCTGTGTTTGTATATGTCTGTTAACCCCGATATCGTAATGAAACCAATCCTCACACCTTTCCATTGGTGAACCATAAGTTTTTTAATGAATCTGTGATTGCCCTTCTCCGTGGAAATATCTGCCCTGGTATCCATTTTTAGGTAACACCTATAAGTGATATGACACGATATGTGTCTTTCACTTTCTGACTTACTACAAGTCACGTGATTACCTCCAGACTCATCTACGGGGCTGCAAATGGCATTGTGTCCTTTTTTTCCTTGACTTCTCTTCTGCCTTAGCGAGGTCCATTTTCAACAATGTGATTCCCTGAGGGTTGTGGATTAGCTGACCTGGGCAGCCTTACCCTGCCGGCCGGCCCTCCCCAGGTGTGCCTGGTTGAGGTCAATATAAACAGTGCTCCAGGCAGCAATAGCCCATGAAGCTGTGCCTGACTCCAGATTCTCTGCCCCGTCAGCAGTCTCGGGGCTGTGCTGGTGGGAGGGAGTGAGGGGCCATGGCTTTGTGGGTTGCCCGGTGTGAGTGGGGCTCTGTTGGCCTTTCTGCAGGAGTTGCCAGGCTGCCACCTATAAAGAAGAGGATGTGTCACCCATACCTTCCGCTGGAATCTCTCTCCGGACAGAGGTGAGGAAGGAAAAAACCAGTGGGGGCCGGGACAGGAGGGGTATCTCAGGCAGGGCAATGGAAAACTTCTGGAAGAGCGCCCGGGGCCAGGACCATCCTGGCTGGCCTGCAGGCACCAAGTTGGCCTGTGGGCTGTCGCTTGTGTGGTTCCGTGGCCCTTCCTCTAGGCTTTCAAGCCCTTGTACATATTCAGGTGTTTTACCTGGGAAGGGTGGGAACAGTTCAGCAGCAGCTGGCCTGGGGCTCAGCTCACGTTTACTCACAGATGCCTCGGCACGGTCCCCCAGCTTTGCAATGAGGACGCTCCTTGTTTGGGGTGTGGGTTGCTGGCTGTATGGGAGATGATTCCCCACCTCTGACCAATTTCAGAATTGTTTTCCGCTGGAGCAAGTGCCCTGATTGGGTTTTCCTCTGTATAACTGGTGGGTTCAGGTTTTTTTTTCTTTTATGGTTCAAGTTAGATTTTATTCCTCGTTTATGTATTTATAGATATAAGCATGGAAATAATTCATTCATATAAATGCATCTGTGTGAAGGGAAGAACTTTTTTCTGTTTTATTTTTAAATTTTATTTTTTAAAATTTGGAACTTTAATTCTATTTATTTTTTATACAGCAGGTTATTATTTGTTATGTATTTTATGCATATACATGTATACAGTTCAATCCCAATCTCCAAATCATCCCACCACCACCACCCCATGGCTTCCCACACTTGGTGTCCATACGTTTGTTCTCTACCTCTGTGTCTCTATTTCTTCCCTGCAAACCAGTTCATCTGTACCATTTTTAGGTTCCCCATATATGCATTAATATACAATATTTGTTTTCCTCTTTCTGACTTACTTCATTCTGTATGACAGTCTCTAGATCCAACGATGTCTCTACAAATGACCCAGTTTCATTCCTTTTTATGGCTGAGTAATATTCCATTTTATATATGTACCACATCTTTATCCATTCGTCTGTCTCTGGGCATTTCGGTTGCTTCCATTACCTGGCTATTGTAAATAGTGCTGCAATGAACATTGTGGTGAATGTGCCTTTTTGATTTATGGTTTTCTCTGGGTATATGCCCAGAAGTGGGATTGCTGGATCAGAGGGTAATTCTATTTCTAGCTTTTTTAAGGAAACTCCTTACTGTTCCCCATAGTGACTGTATCAATTTACATTCCCACCAATAGTGGAAGAGGGCTCCTTTTGTCCACACCCTCCCCAGAATTTGTTGTTTGTAGATTTTCTGATGATGCCGATTCTAACAGGTGTGAGGTGATACCTCATTGTACTTTTGATTTGCATTTCTCTAATAATTAGTGCTCTTGAGCAGCTTTTCATGTGCGTCTTGGCCATCTCGGTGTCTTCTTTGAAGAAACGTCTCTTTAGATCTTCTGCCCAATTTGTATTGGGTTGTTTGTTTTTCTAATATTAAGCTGCATGAGCTGTTTATACATATTGGAGATTAAACCTTTGTCCATTGATTCGTTTGCAACGATTTTCTCCCATTCTGAGGGATGCCTTTTTCCATTCCCGTTTTTTTTAACCAAAAAAGAAAGAAAGAAATAGAAGCAGAACACTAATGTGCGTAAAATATGCCTTTTGAAACGGTCGTTTTGAAATATGGACGTCCTTTGAATTTTTTGGTCGATATGTGACCCCAGGATTTGTTTTCAGGGCAGGTGTCATTTACAGGCCGGCAATGATTTTGAATATCAACTGACCATTAGCGCTGGGATTAAAGCTGCTCTTGTGTGAAACGGCCACAAGGTGGCAGCAGTTCTCCCTTACCGAATCTGGTTACTAGGGCAACAGAGCCTCAATGGAAGTCGTGTTCTAGATTGGAATTTAGAATGGAATGTGCCAGGAGAAAGCCCCTCAAGTTTGTCTCACTACTTCTTGTTCGTGTTTTTAATTTATTTTTTTATTTTGTATTACAGCAAGTTTGATTACAATGTTTGGCTTGTTGTAGGTGTGGAAGATGTGGTTCTTTTACACATATACAGATGTCTGTTCTTCCTGGGATCCTTTTCCCATGTACGTTATGACAGAATGTTGAGTAGTCTTCTCTTGGTATTCCGTAGGTCTTTGGTGATTATATATGTCCCCTGTGTTTGTATATGTCTGTTAACCCCGATATCGTAATGAAACCAATCCTCACACCTTTCCATTGGTGAACCATAAGTTTTTTAATGAATCTGTGATTGCCCTTCTCCGTGGAAATATCTGCCCTGGTATCCATTTTTAGGTAACACCTATAAGTGATATGACACGATATGTGTCTTTCACTTTCTGACTTACTACAAGTCACGTGATTACCTCCAGACTCATCTACGGGGCTGCAAATGGCATTGTGTCCTTTTTTTCCTTGACTTCTATTCTGCCTTAGCGAGGTCCATTTTCAACAATGTGATTCCCTGAGGGTTGTGGATTAGCTGACCTGGGCAGCCTTACCCTGCCGGCCGGCCCTCCCCAGGTGTGCCTGGTTGAGGTCAATATAAACAGTGCTCCAGGCAGCAATAGCCCATGAAGCTGTGCCTGACTCCAGATTCTCTACCCCGTCAGCAGTCTCGGGGCTGTGCTGGTGGGAGGGAGTGAGGGGCCATGGCATTGTGGGTTGCCCGGTGTGAGTGGGGCTCTGTTGGCCTTTCTGCAGGAGTTGCCAGGCTGCCACCTATAAAGAAGAGGATGTGTCACCCATACCTTCCGCTGGAATCTCTCTCCGGACAGAGGTGAGGAAGGAAAAAACCAGTGGGGGCCGGGACAGGAGGGGTATCTCAGGCAGGGCAATGGAAAACTTCTGGAAGAGCGCCCGGGGCCAGGACCATCCTGGCTGGCCTGCAGGCACCAAGTTGGCCTGTGGGCTGTCGCTTGTGTGGTTCCGTGGCCCTTCCTCTAGGCTTTCCAGCCCTTGTACATATTCAGGTGTTTTACCTGGGAAGGGTGGGAACAGTTCAGCAGCAGCTGGCCTGGGGCTCAGCTCACGTTTACTCACAGATGCCTCGGCACGGTCCCCCAGCTTTGCAATGAGGACGCTCCTTGTGTGGGGTGTGGGTTGCTGGCTGTATGGGAGATGATTCCCCACCTCTGACCAATTTCAGAATTGTTTTCCACTGGAGCAAGTGCCCTGATTGGGTTTTCCTCTGTATAACTGGTGGGTTCAGGATTTTTTTTTCTTTTATGGTTCAAGTTAGATTTTATTCCTCTTTTATGTATTTATAGATATAAGCATGGAAATAATTCATTCATATAAAGGCATCTGTGTGAAGGGAAGGACTTTTTTCTGTTTTATTTTTAAATTTTATTTTTTAAAATTTTGAACTTTAATTCTATTTATTTTTTATACAGCAGGTTATTATTTGTTATGTATTTTATGCATATACATGTATACAGTTCAATCCCAATCTCCAAATCATCCCACCACCACCACCCCATGGCTTCCCACACTTGGTGTCCATACGTTTGTTCTCTACCTCTGTGTCTCTATTTCTTCCCTGCAAACCAGTTCATCTGTACCATTTTTAGGTTCCACATATATACATTAATATACAATATTTGTTTTCCTCTATCTGACTTACTTCATTCTGTATGACAGTCTCTAGATCCATCGATGTCTCTACAAATGACCCAGTTTCATTCCTTTTTATGGCTGAGTAATATTCCATTTTATATATGTACCACATCTTTATCCATTCGTCTGTCTCTGGGCATTTCGGTTGCTTCCATTACCTGGCTATTGTAAATAGTGCTGCAATGAACATTGTGGTGAATGTGCCTTTTTGATTTATGGTTTTCTCTGTGTATATGCCCAGAAGTGGGATTGCTGGATCAGAAGGTAATTCTATTTCTAGCTTTTTTAAGGAAACTCCTTACTGTTCCCCATAGTGACTGTATCAATTTACATTCCCACCAATAGTGGAAGAGGGCTCCTTTTGTCCACACCCTCCCCAGAATTTGTTGTTTGTAGATTTTCTGATGATGCCGATTCTAACAGGTGTGAGGTGATACCTCATTGTACTTTTGATTTGCATTTCTCTAATAATTAGTGCTCTTGAGCAGCTTTTCATGTGCGTCTTGGCCATCTCGGTGTCTTCTTTGAAGAAACGTCTCTTTAGATCTTCTGCCCAATTTGTATAGGGTTGTTTGTTTTTCTAATATTAAGCTGCATGAGCTGTTTATATATATTGGAGATTAAACCTTTGTCCATTGATTCGTTTGCAACGATTTTCTCCCATTCTGAGGGATGCCTTTTTCCATTCCCGTTTTTTTTAACCAAAAAAGAGAGAAATAAATAGAAGCAGAACACTAATGTGTGTAAAATATGCCTTTTGAAACGGTCGTTTTGAAATATGGACGTCCTTTGAATTTTTTGGTCGATATGTGACCCCAGGATTTGTTTTCAGGGCAGGTGTCATTTACAGGCCGGCAATGATTTTGAATATCAACTGACCATTAGCGCTGGGATTAAAGCTGCTGTTGTGTGAAACGGCCACAAGGTGGCAGCAGTTCTCCCTTACCGAATCTGGTTACTAGGGCAACAGAGCCTCAATGGAAGTCGTGTTCTAGATTGGAATTTAGAATGGAATGTGCCAGGAGAAAGCCCCTCAAGTTTGTCTCACTACTTCTTGTTCGTGTTTTTAATTTATTTTTTTATTTTGTATTACAGCAAGTTTGATTACAATGTTTGGCTTGTTGTAGGTGTGGAAGATGTGGTTCTTTTACACATATACAGATGTCTGTTCTTCCTGGGATCCTTTTCCCATGTACGTTATGACAGAATGTTGAGTAGTCTTCTCTTGGTATTCCGTAGGTCTTTGGTGATTATATATGTCCCCTGTGTTTGTATATGTCTGTTAACCCCGATATCGTAATGAAACCAATCCTCACACCTTTCCATTGGTGAACCATAAGTTTTTTAATGAATCTGTGATTGCCCTTCTCCGTGGAAATATCTGCCCTGGTATCCATTTTTAGGTAACACCTATAAGTGATATGACACGATATGTGTCTTTCACTTTCTGACTTACTACAAGTCACGTGATTACCTCCAGACTCATCTACGGGGCTGCAAATGGCATTGTGTCCTTTTTTTCCTTGACTTCTCTTCTGCCTTAGCGAGGTCCATTTTCAACAATGTGATTCCCTGAGGGTTGTGGATTAGCTGACCTGGGCAGCCTTACCCTGCCGGCCGGCCCTCCCCAGGTGTGCCTGGTTGAGGTCAATATAAACAGTGCTCCAGGCAGCAATAGCCCCTGAAGCTGTGCCTGACTCCAGATTCTCGGCCCCGTCAGCAGTCTCGGGGCTGTGCAGGTGGGAGGGAGTGAGGGGCCATGGCTTTGTGGGTGGCACGGTGTGAGTGGGGCTCTGTTGAACTTTCTGCAGGAGTTGCCAGGCTGCCACCTATAAAGAAGAGGATGTGTCACCCATACCTTCGGCTGGAATCTCTCTCCGGACAGAGGTGAGGAAGGAAAAAACCAGTGGGGGCCGGGACAGGAGGGGTATCTCAGGCAGGGCAATGGAAAACTTCTGGAAGAGCGCCCGGGGCCAGGACCATCCTGGCTGGCCTGCAGGCACCAAGTTGGCCTGTGGGCTGTTGCTTGTGTGGTTCCGTGGCCCTTCCTCTAGGCTTTCAAGCCCTTGTACATATTCAGGTGTTTTACCTGGGAAGGGTGGGAACAGTTCAGCAGCAGATGGCCTGGGGCTCAGCTCACGTTTACTCAAAGATGCCTCGGCACGGTCCCCCTGCTTTGCACTGAGGACGCTCCTTGTGTGGGGTGTGGGTTGCTGGCTGTATGGGAGATGATTCCCCACGTCTGACCAGTTTCAGAATTGTTTTCCGCTGGAGCAAGTGCCCTGATTGGGTTTTCCTCTGTATAACTGGTGGGTTCAGGTTTTTTTTTTCTTTTATGGTTCAAGTTAGATTTTATTCCTCTTTTATGTATTTATAGATATAAGCATGAAAATAATTCATTCATATAAATGCATCTGTGTGAAGGGAAGAACTTTTTTCTGTTTTATTTTTAAATTTTATTTTTTAAAATTTTGAACTTTAATTTTATTTATTTTTTATACAGCAGGTTATTATTTGTTATGTATTTTATGCATATACATGTATACAGTTCAATCCCAATCTCCAAATCATCCCACCACCACCACCCCATGGCTTCCCACACTTGGTGTCCATACGTTTGTTCTCTACCTCTGTGTCTCTACTTCTTCCCTGCAAACCAGTTCATCTATACCATTTTTAGGTTCCACATATATGCATTAATATACAATATTTGTTTTCCTCTTTCTGACTTGCTTCATTCTGTATGACAGTCTCTAAATCCATCGATGTCTCTACAAATGACCCAGTTTCATTCCTTTTTATGGCTGAGTAATATTCCATTTTATATATGTACCACATCTTTATCCATTCGTCTGTCTGTGGGCATTTCGGTTGCTTCCATTACCTGGCTATTGTAAATAGTGCTGCAATGAACATTGTGGTGAATGTGCCTTTTTGATTTATGGTTTTCTCTGGGTATATGCCCAGAAGTGGGATTGCTGGATCAGAGGGTAATTCTATTTCTAGCTTTTTTAAGGATACTCCTTACTGTTCCCCATAGTGACTGTATCAATTTACATTCCCACCAATAGTGGAAGAGGGCTCCTTTTGTCCACACCCTCCCCAGAATTTGTTGTTTGTAGATTTTCTGATGATGCCGATTCTAACAGGTGTGAGGTGATACCTCATTGTACTTTTGATTTGCATTTCTCTAATAATTAGTGCTCTTGAGCAGCTTTTCATGTGCGTCTTGGCCATCTCGGTGTCTTCTTTGAAGAAACGTCTCTTTAGATCTTCTGCCCAATTTGTATTGGGTTGTTTGTTTTTCTAATATTAAGCTGCATGAGCTGTTTATATATATTGGAGATTAAACCTTTGTCCATTGATTCGTTTGCAACGATTTTCTCCCATTCTGAGGGATGCCTTTTTCCATTCCCGTTTTTTTTAACCGAAAAAGAAAGAAAGAAATAGAAGCAGAACAGTAATGTGCGTAAAATATGCCTTTTGAAACGGTCGTTTTGAAATATGGACGTCCTTTGAATTTTTTGGTCGATATGTGACCCCAGGATTTGTTTTCAGGGCAGGTGTCATTTACAGGCCGGCAATGATTTTGAATATCAACTGACCATTAGCGCTGGGATTAAAGCTGCTGTTGTGTGAAACGGCCACAAGGTGGCAGCAGTTCTCCCTTACCGAATCTCGTTACTAGGGCAACAGAGCCTCAATGGAAGTCGTGTTCTAGATTGGAATTTAGAATGGAATGTGTCAGGAGAAAGCCCCTCAAGTTTGTCTCACTACTTCTTGTTCGTGTTTTTAATTTATTATTTTATTTTTTATTACAGCAAGTTTGATTACAATGTTTGGCTTGTTGTAGGTGTGGAAGATGTGGTTCTTTTACACATATACAGATGTCTGTTCTTCCTGGGATCCTTTTCCCATGTACGTTATGACAGAATGTTGAGTAGTCTTCTCTTGGTATTCCGTAGGTCTTTGGTGATTATATATGTCCCCTGTGTTTGTATATGTCTGTTAACCCCGATATCGTAATGAAACCAATCCTCACACCTTTCCATTGGTGAACCATAAGTTTTTTAATGAATCTGTGATTGCCCTTCTCCGTGGAAATATCTGCCCTGGTATCCATTTTTAGGTAACACCTCTAAGTGATATGACACGATATGTGTCTTTCACTTTCTGACTTACTACAAGTCACGTGATTACCTCCAGACTCATCTACGGGGCTGCAAATGGCATTGTGTCCTTTTTTTCCTTGACTTCTCTTCTGCCTTAGCGAGGTCCATTTTCAACAATGTGATTCCCTGAGGGTTGTGGATTAGCTGACCTGGGCAGCCTTACGCTGCTGGCCGGCCCTCCACAGGTGTGCCTGTTTGAGGTCAATATAAACAGTGCTCCAGGCAGCAATAGCCCCTGAAGCTGTGCCTGACTCCAGATTCTCTGCCCCGTCAGCAGTCTCGGGGCTGTGCTGGTGGGAGGGAGTGAGGGGCCATGGCTTTGTGGGTTGCCCGGTGTGAGTGGGGCTCTGTTGGCCTTTCTGCAGGAGTTGCCAGGCTGCCACCTATAAAGAAGAGGTTGTGTCACCCATACCTTCCGCTGGAATCCCTCTCCGGACAGAGGTGAGGAAGGAAAAAACCAGTGGGGGCCGGGACAGGAGGGGTATCTCAGGCAGGGCAATGGAAAACTTCTGGAAGAGCGCCCGGGGCCAGGACCATCCTGGCTGGCCTGCAGGCACCAAGTTGGCCTGTGGGCTGTCGCTTGTGTGGTTCCGTGGCCCTTCCTCTAGGCTTTCAAGCCCTTGTACATATTCAGGTGTTTTACCTGGGAAGGGTGGGAACAGTTCAGCAGCAGCTGGCCTGGGGCTCAGCTCACGTTTACTCACAGATGCCTCGGCACGGTCCCCCAGCTTTGCAATGAGGACGCTCCTTGTGTGGGGGGTGGGTTGCTGGCTGTATGGGAGATGATTCCCCACCTCTGACCAATTACAGAATTGTTTTCCGCTGGAGCAAGTGCCCTGATTGGGTGTTCCTCTGTATAACTGGTGGGTTCAGGTTTTTTTTTCTTTTATGGTTCAAGTTAGATTTTATTCCTCTTTTATGTATTTATAGATATAAGCATGGAAATAATTCATTCATATAAATGCATCTGTGTGAAGGGAAGAACTTTTTTCTGTTTTATTTTTAAATTTTATTTTTTAAAATTTTGAACTTTAATTTTATTTATTTTTTATACAGCAGGTTATTATTTGTTATGTATTTTATGCATATACATGTATACAGTTCAATCCCAATCTCCAAATCATCCCACCACCACCACCCCATGGCTTCCCACACTTGGTGTCCATACGTTTGTTCTCTACCTCTGTGTCTCTATTTCTTCCCTGCAAACCAGTTCATCTGTACCATTTTTAGGTTCCCCATATATGCATTAATATACAATATTTGTTTTCCTCTTTCTGACTTACTTCATTCTGTATGACAGTCTCTAGATCCATCGATGTCTCTACAAATGACCCAGTTTCATTCCTTTTTATGGCTGAGTAATATTCCATTTTATATATGTCCCACATCTTTATCCATTCGTCTGTCTGTGGGCATTGCGGTTGCTTCCATTACCTGGCTATTGTAAATAGTGCTGCAATGAACATTGTGGTGAATGTGCCTTTTTGATTTATGGTTTTCTCTGGGTATATGCCCAGAAGTGGGATTGCTGGATCAGAGGGTAATTCTATTTCTAGCTTTTTTAAGGAAACTCCTTACTGTTCCCCATAGTGACTGTATCAATTTACATTCCCACCAATAGTGGAAGAGGGCTCCTTTTGTCCACACCCTCCCCAGAATTTGTTGTTTGTAGATTTTCTGATGATGCCGATTCTAACAGGTGTGAGGTGATACCTCATTGTACTTTTGATTTGCATTTCTCTAATAATTAGTGCTCTTGAGCAGCTTTTCATGTGCGTCTTGGCCATCTCGGTGTCTTCTTTGAAGAAACGTCTCTTTAGATCTTCTGCCCATTTTTGTATTGCGTTGTTTGTTTTTCTAATATTAAGCTGCATGAGCTGTTTATATATATTGGAGATTAAACCTTTGTCCATTGATTCGTTTGCAACGATTTTCTCCCATTCTGAGGGATGCCTTTTTCCATTCCCGTTTTTTTAACCAAAAAAGAAAGAAAGAAATAGAAGCAGAACACTAATGTTCGTAAAATATGCCTTTTGAAACGATCGTTTTGAAATATGGACGTCCTTTGAATTTTTTGGTCGATATGTGACCCCAGGATTTGTTTTCAGGGCAGGTGTCATTTACAGGCCGGCAATGATTTTGAATATCAACTGACCATTAGCGCTGGGATTAAAGCTGCTGTTGTGTGAAACGGCCACAAGGTGGCAGCAGTTCTCCCTTACCGAATCTGGTTATTAGGGCAACAGAGCCTCAATGGAAGTCGTGTTCTAGATTGGAATTTAGAATGGAATGTGCCAGGAGAAAGCCCCTCAAGTTTGTCTCACTACGTCTTGTTCGTGTTTTTAATTTATTATTTTATTTTTTATTACAGCAAGTTTGATTACAATGTTTGGCTTGTTGTAGGTGTGGAAGATGTGGTTCTTTTACACATATACAGATGTCTGTTCTTCCTGGGATCCTTTTCCCATGTACGTTATGACAGAATGTTGAGTAGTCTTCTCTTGGTATTCCGTAGGTCTTTGGTGATTATATATGTCCCCTGTGTTTGTATATGTCTGTTAACCCCGATATCGTAATGAAACCAATCCTCACACATTTCCATTGGTGAACCATTAGTTTTTTAATGAATCTGTGATTGCCCTTCTCCGTGGAAATATCTGCCCTGGTATCCATTTGTAGGTAAAACCTATAAGTGATATGACACGATATGTGTCTTTCACTTTCTGACTTACTACAAGTCACGTGATTACCTCCAGACTCATCTACGGGGCTGCAAATTGCATTGTGTACATTTTTTCCTTGACTTCTATTCTGCCTTAGCGAGGTCCATTTTAAACAATGTTATTCCCTGAGGGTTGTGGATTAGCTGACCTGGGCAGCCTTACCCTGCCGGCCGGCCCTCCCCAGGTGTGCCTGGTTGAGGTCAATATAAACAGTGCTCCAGGCAGCAATAGCCCATGAAGCTGTGCCTGACTCCAGATTCTCTGCCCCGTCAGCAGTCTCGGGGCTGTGCTGGTGGGAGGGAGTGAGGGGCCATGGTTTTGTGGGTGGCACGGTGTGAGTGGGGCTCTGTTGAACTTTCTGCAGGAGTTGCCAGGCTGCCACCTATAAAGAAGAGGATGTGTCACCCATACCTTCGGCTGGAATCTCTCTCCGGACAGAGGTGAGGAAGGAAAAAAACAGTGGGGGCCGGGACAGGAGGGGTATCTCAGGCAGGGCAATGGAAAACTTCTGGAAGAGCGCCCGGGGCCAGGACCATCCTGGCTGGCCTGCAGGCACCAAGTTGGCCTGTGGGCTGTCGCTTGTGTGGTTCCGTGGCCCTTCCTCTAGGCTTTCAAGCCCTTGTACATATTCAGGTGTTTTACCTGGGAAGGGTGGGAACAGTTCAGCAGCAGCTGGCCTGGGGCTCAGCTCACGTTTACTCACAGATGCCTCGGCACGGTCCCCCAGCTTTGCACTGAGGACGCTCCTTGTGTGGGGTGTGGGTTGCTGGCTGTATGGGAGATGATTCCCCACCTCTGACCAATTTCAGAATTGTTTTCCGCTGGAGCAAGTGCCCTGATTGGGTTTTCCTCTTTATAACTGGTGGGTTCAGGTTTTTTTTTTCTTTTATGGTTCAAGTTAGATTTTATTCCTCTTTTATGTATTTATAGATATAAGCATGAAAATAATTCATTCATATAAATGCATCTGTGTGAAGGGAAGAACTTTTTTCTGTTTTATTTTTAAATTTTATTTTTTAAAATTTTGAACTTTAATTTTATTTATTTTTTATACAGCAGGTTATTATTTGTTATGTATTTTATGCATATACATGTATACAGTTCAATCCCAATCTCCAAATCATCCCACCACCACCACCCCATGGCTTCCCACACTTGGTGTCCATACGTTTGTTCTCTACCTCTGTGTCTCTACTTCTTCCCTGCAAACCAGTTCATCTATACCATTTTTAGGTTCCACATATATGCATTAATATACAATATTTGTTTTCCTCTTTCTGATTTACTTCATTCTGTATGACAGTCTCTAAATCCATCGATGTCTCTACAAATGACCCAGTTTCATTCCTTTTTATGGCTGAGTAATATTCCATTTTATATATGTCCCACATCTTTATCCATTCGTCTGTCTGTGGGCATTTCGGTTGCTTCCATTACCTGGCTATTGTAAATAGTGCTGCAATGAACATTGTGGTGAATGTGCCTTTTTGATTTATGGTTTTCTCTGGGTATATGCCCAGAAGTGGGATTGCTGGATCAGAGGGTAATTCTATTTCTAGCTTTTTTAAGGAAACTCCTTACTGTTCCCCATAGTGACTGTATCAATTTACATTCCCACCAATAGTGGAAGAGGGCTCCTTTTGTCCACACCCTCCCCAGAATTTGTTGTTTGTAGATTTTCTGATGATGCCGATTCTAACAGGTGTGAGGTGATACCTCATTGTACTTTTGATTTGCATTTCTCTAATAATTAGTGCTCTTGAGCAGCTTTTCATGTGCGTCTTGGCCATCTCGGTGTCTTCTTTGAAGAAACGTCTCTTTAGATCTTCTGCCCATTTTTGTATTGCGTTGTTTGTTTTTCTAATATTAAGCTGCATGAGCTGTTTATATATATTGGAGATTAAACCTTTGTCCATTGATTCGTTTGCAACGATTTTCTCCCATTCTGAGGGATGCCTTTTTCCATTCCCGTTTTTTTTAACCAAAACAGAAAGAAAGAAATAGAAGCAGAACACTAATGTGCGTAAAATATGCCTTTTGAAATGGTCGTTTTGAAATATGGACGTCCTTTGAATTTTTTCGTCGATATGTGACCCCAGGATTTGTTTTCAGGGCAGGTGTCATTTACAGGCCGGCAATGATTTTGAATATCAACTGACCATTAGCGCTGGGATTAAAGCTGCTGTTGTGTGAAACGGCCACAAGGTGGCAGCAGTTCTCCCTTACCGAATCTGGTTACTAGTGCAACAGAGCCTCAATGGAAGTCGTGTTCTAGATTGGAATTTAGAATGGAATGTGCCAGGAGAAAGCCCCTCAAGTTTGTCTCACTACTTCATGTTCGTGTTTTTAATTTATGTTTTTATTTTGTATTACAGCAAGTTTGATTACAATGTTTGGCTTGTTGTAGGTGTGGAAGATGTGGTTCTTTTACACATATACAGATGTCTGTTCTTCCTGGGATCCTTTTCCCATGTACGTTATGACAGAATGTTGAGTAGTCTTCTCTTGGTATTCCGTAGGTCTTTGGTGATTATATATGTCCCCTGTGTTTGTATGTGTCTGTTAACCCCGATATCGTAATGAAACCAATCCTCACACCTTTCCATTGGTGAACCATAAGTTTTTTAATGAATCTGTGATTGCCCTTCTCCGTGGAAATATCTGCCCTGGTATCCATTTTTAGGTAACACCTATAAGTGATATGACACGATATGTGTCTTTCACTATCTGACTTACTACAAGTCACGTGATTACCTCCAGACTCATCTACGGGGCTGCAAATGGCATTGTGTCCTTTTTTTCCTTGACTTCTCTTCTGCCTTAGCGAGGTCCATTTTCAACAATGTGATTCCCTGAGGGTTGTGGATTAGCTGACCTGGGCAGCCTTAACCTGCCGGCCGGCCCTCCCCAGGTGTGCCTGGTTGAGGTCAATATAAAGAGTGCTCCAGGCAGCAATAGCCCCTGAAGCTGTGCCTGACTCCAGATTCTCTGCCCCGTCAGCAGTCTCGGGGCTGTGCTGGTGGGAGGGAGTGAGGGGCCATGGCTTTGTGGGTGGCCCGGTGTGAGTGGGGCTCTGCTGGCCTTTCTGCAGGAGTTGCCAGGCTGCCACCTATAAAGAAGAGGATGTGTCACCCATACCTTCCGCTGGAATTTCTCTCCGGACAGAGGTGAGGAAGGAAAAAAACCAGTGGGGGCCGGGACAGGAGGGGTATCTCAGGCAGGGCAATGGAAAACTTCTGGAAGAGCGCCCGGGGCCAGGACCATCCTGGCTGGCCTGCAGGCACCAAGTTGGCCTGTGGGCTGTCGCTTGTGTGGTTCCGTGGCCCTTCCGCTAGGCTTTCAAGCCCTTGTACATATTCAGGTGTTTTACCTGGGAAGGGTGGGAACAGTTCAGCAGCAGCTGGCCTGGGGCTCAGCTCACGTTTACTCACAGATGCCTCGGCACGGTCCCCCAGCTTTGCAATGAGGACGCTCCTTGTGTGGGGGGTGGGTTGCTGGCTGTATGGGAGATGATTCCCCACCTCTGACCAATTTCAGAATTGTTTTCCGCTGGAGCAAGTGCCCTGATTGGGTGTTCCTCTGTATAACTGGTGGGTTCAGGTTTTTTTTTTCTTTTATGGTTCAAGTTAGATTTTAATCCTCTTTTATGTATTTATAGATATAAGCATGGAAATGATTCATTCATATAAATGCATCTGTGTGAAGGGAAGAACTTTTTTCTGTTTTATTTTTAAATTTTATTTTTAAAAATTTTGAACTTTAATTTTATTTATTTTTTATACAGTAGGTTAATATTGGTTATGTATTTTATGCATATCCATGTATACAGTTCAATCCCAATCTCCAAATCATCCCACCACCACCACCCCATGGCTTCCCACACTTGGTGTCCATACGTTTGTTCTCTACCTCTGTGTCTCTATTTCTTCCCTGCAAACCAGTTCATCTGTACCATTTTTAGGTTCCACATATATGCATTAATATACAATATTTGTTTTCCTCTTTCTGACTTACTTCATTCTGTATGACAGTCTCTAGATCCATCGATGTCTCTACAAAAGACCCAGTTTCATTCCTTTTTATGGCTGAGTAATATTCCATTTTATATATGTACCACATCTTTATCCATTCGTCTGTCTGTGGGCATTTCGGTTGCTTCCAATACCTGGCTATTGTAAATAGTGCTGCAATGAACATTGTGGTGAATGTGCCTTTTTGATTTATGGTTTTCTCTTGGTATATGCCCAGAAGAGGGATTGCTGGATCAGAGGGTAATTCTATTTCTAGCTTTTTTAAGGAAACTCCTTACTGTTCCCCATAGAGACTGTATCAATTTACATTCCCACCAATAGTGGAAGAGGGCTTCTTTTGTCCACACCCTCCCCAGAATTTGTTGTTTGTACATTTTCTGATGATGCCGATTCTAACAGGTGTGAGGTGATACCTCATTGTACTTTTTTTTTTTTTTGCTCTATGCGGGCCTCTCACTGTTGTGGCCTCTCCCGTTGCGGAGCACAGGCTCCGGACGCGCAGGCCCAACGGCCATGGCTCACCGGCCCAACCGCTCCGCGGCATGTGGGATCCTCCCAGACCGGGGCACGAACCCGTGTCCCCTGCATTGGCAGGCGGACTCTCAACCACTGCGCCACCAGGGAAGCCCACCTCATTGTACTTTTGATTTGCATTTCTCTAATAATTAGTGCTCTTGAGCAGCTTTTCATGTGCGTCTTGGCCATCTCGGTGTTGTCTTCTTTGAAGAAACGTCTCTTTAGATCTTCTGCCCATTTTTGTATTGGGTTGTTTGTTTTTCTAATATAAAGCTGCATGAGCTGTTTATATATATTGGAGATTAAACCTTTGTCCATTGATTCGTTTGCAACGATTTTCTCCCATTCTGAGGGATCCCTTTTTCCATTCCCGTTTTTTTTAACCAAAAAAGAAAGAAAGAAATAGAAGCAGAACACTAATGTGCGTAAAATATGCCTTTTGAAACGGTCGTTTTGAAATATGGACGTCCTTTGAATTTTTTGGTCGATATGTGACCCCAGGGTTTGTTTTCAGGGCAGGTGTCATTTACAGGCCGGCAATGATTTTGAATATCAACTGACCATTAGCGCTGGGATTAAAGCTGCTGTTGTGTGAAACGGCAAGGTGGCAGCAGTTCTCCCTTACCGAATCTGGTTACTAGGGCAACAGAGCCTCAATGGAAGTCGTGTTCTAGATTGGAATTTAGAATGGAATGTGCCAGGAGAAAGCCCCTCAAGTTTGTCTCACTACTTCTTGTTCGTGTTTTTAATTTATTTTTTTATTTTGTATTACAGCAAGTTTGATTACAATGTTTGGCTTGTTGTAGGTGTGGAAGATGTGGTTCTTTTACACATATACAGATGTCTGTTCTTCCTGGGATCCTTTTCACATGTACGTTATGACAGAATGTTGAGTAGTCTTCTCTTGGTATTCCGTAGGTCTTTGGTGATTATATATGTCCCCTGTGTTTGTATATCTCTGTTAACCCCGATATCGTAAGGAAACCAATCCTCACACCTTTCCATTGGTGAACCATAAGTTTTTTAATGAATCTGTGATTGCCCTTCTCCGTGGAAATATCTGCCCTGGTATCCATTTTTAGGTAACACCTATAAGTGATATGACACGATATGTGTCTTTCACTTTCTGACTTACTACAAGTCACGTGATTACCTCCAGACTCATCTACGGGGCTGCAAATGGCATTGTGTACTTTTTTTCCTTGACTTCTCTTCTGCCTTAGCGAGGTCCATTTTCAACAATGTGATTCCCTGAGGGTTGTGGATTAGCTGATCTGGGCAGCCTTACCCTGCCGGCCGGCCCTCCCCAGGTGTGCCTGGTTGAGGTCAATATAAACAGTGCTCCAGGCAGCAATAGCCCCTGAAGCTGTGCCTGACTCCAGATTCTCTGCCCCGTCAGCAGTCTCGGGGCTGTGCTGGTGGGAGGGAGTGAGGGGCCATGGCTTTGTGGATGGCCCGGTGTGAGTGGGGCTCTGCTGGCCTTTCTGCAGGAGTTGCCAGGCTGCCACCTATAAAGAAGAGGATGTGTCACCCATACCTTCCGCTGGAATTTCTCTCCGGACCGAGGTGAGGAAGGAAAAAACCAGTGGGGGCCGGGACAGGAGGGGTATCTCAGGCAGGGCAATGGAAAACTTCTGGAAGAGCGCCCGGGGCCAGGACCATCCTGGCTGGCCTGCAGGCACCAAGTTGGCCTGTGGGCTGTCGCTTGTGTGGTTCCGAGGCCCTTCCTCTAGGCTTTCAAGCCCTTGTACATATTCAGTAGTCTTACCTGGGAAGGGTGGGAACAGTTCAGCAGCACCTGGCCTGGGGCTCAGCTCACGTTTACTCACAGATGCCTCGGCACGGTCCCCCAGCTTTGCAATGAGGACGCTCCTTGTGTGGGGGGTGGGTTGCTGGCTGTATGGGAGATGATTCCCCACCTCTGACCAATTTCAGAATTGTTTTCCGCTGGAGCAAGTGCCCTGATTGGGTGTTCCTCTGTATAACTGGTGGGTTCAGGTTTTTTTTTTCTTTTATGGTTCAAGTTAGATTTTATTCCTCTTTTATGTATTTATAGATATAAGCATGGAAATGATTCATTCATATAAATGCATCTGTGTGAAGGGAAGAACTTTTTTCTGTTTTATTTTTAAATTTTATTTTCTAAAATTTTGAATTTTAATTTTATTTATTTTTATACAGCAGGTTATTATTTGTTATGTATTTTATGCATATCCATGTATACAGTTCAATCCCAATCTCCAAATCATCCCACCACCACCACCCCATGGCTTCCCACACTTGGTGTCCATACGTATGTTCTCTACCTCTGTGTCTCTACTTCTTCCCTGCAAACCAGTTCATCTGTACCATTTTTAGGTTCCACATATATGCATTAATATACAATATTTGTTTTCCTCTTTCTGACTTACTTCATTCTGTATGACAGTCTCTAGATCCATCGATGTCTCTACAAATGACCCAGTTTCATTCCTTTTTATGGCTGAGTAATATTCCATTTTATATATGTACCACATCTTTATCCATTCGTCTGTCTGTGGGCATTTCGGTTGCTTCCATTACCTGGCTATTGTAAATAGTGCTGCAATGAACATTGTGGTGAATGTGCCTTTTTGATTTATGGCTTTCTCTGGGTATATGCCCAGAAGTGGGATTGCTGGATCAGAGGGTAATTCTATTTCTAGCTTTTTTAAGGAAACTCCTTACTGTTCCCCATAGTGACTGTATCAATTTACATTCCCACCAATAGTGGAAGAGGGCTCCTTTTGTCCACACCCTCCCCAGAATTTGTTGTTTGTAGATTTTCTGATGATGCCGATTCTAACAGGTGTGAGGTGATACCTCATTGTACTTTTGATTTGCATTTCTCTAATAATTAGTGCTCTTGAGCAGCTTTTCATGTGCGTCTTGGCCATCTCGGTGTCTTCTTTGAAGAAACGTCTCTTTAGATCTTCTACCCAATTTGTATTGGGTTGTTTGTTTTTCTAATATTAAGCTGCATGAGCTGTTTATATATATTGGAGATTAAACCTTTGTCCATTGATTCCTTTGCAACGATTTTCTCCCATTCTGAGGGATGCCTTTTTCCATTCCCGTTTTTTTAACCAAAAAAGAAAGAAAGAAATAGAAGCAGAACACTAATGTGCGTAAAATATGCCTTTTGAAACGGTCGTTTTGAAATATGGACGTCCTTTGAATTTTTTGGTCGATATGTGACCCCGGGATTTGTTTTCAGGGCAGGTGTCATTTACAGGCCGGCAATGATTTTGAATATCAACTGACCATTAGCGCTGGGATTAAAGCTGCTGTTGTGTGAAACGGCCACAAGGTGGCAGCAGTTCTCCCTTACCGAATCTGGTTACTAGGGCAACAGAGCCTCAATGGAAGTCGTGTTCTAGATTGGAATTTAGAATGGAATGTGCCAGGAGAAAGCCCCTCAAGTTTGTCTCCCTACTTCTTGTTCGTGTTTTTAATTTATTTTTTTATTTTGTATTACAGCAAGTTTGATTACAATGTTTGGCTTGTTGTAGGTGTGGAAGATGTGGTTCTTTTACACATATACAGATGTCTGTTCTTCCTGGGATGTTTTCCCATGTACGTTATGACAGAATGTTGAGTAGTCTTCTCTTGGTATTCCGTAGGTCTTTGGTGATTATATATGTCCCCTGTGTTTGTATATGTCTGTTTACCCCGATATCGTAATGAAACCAATCCTCACACCTTTCCATTGGTGAACCATAAGTTTTTTAATGAATCTGTGATTGCCCTTCTCCGTGGAAATATCTGCCCTGGTATCCATTTTTAGGTAACACCTATAAGTGATATGACACGATATGTGTCTTTCACTTTCTGACTTACTACAAGTCACGTGATTACCTCCAGACTCATCTACGGGGCTGCAAATGGCATTGTGTCCTTTTTTTCCTTGACTTCTCTTCTGCCTTAGCGAGGTCCATTTTCAACAATGTGATTCCCTGAGGGTTGTGGATTAGCTGACCTGGGCAGCCTTACCCTGCCGGCCGGCCCTCCCCAGGTGTGCCTGGTTGAGGTCAATATAAACAGTGCTCCAGGCAGCAATAGCCCCTGAAGCTGAGCCTGACTCCAGATTCTCTGCCCCGTCAGCAGTCTCGGGGCTGTGCTGGTGGGAGGGAGTGAGGGGCCATGGCTTTGTGGGTGGCCCGGTGTGAGTGGGGCTCTGCTGGCCTTTCTGCAGGAGTTGCCAGGCTGCCACCTATAAAGAAGAGGATGTGTCACCCATACCTTCCGCTGGAATTTCTCTCTGGACAGAGGTGAGGAAGGAAAAAAACCAGTGGGGGCAAGGACAGGAGGGGTATCTCAGGCAGGGCAATGGAAAACTTCTGGAAGAGCGCCCGGGGCCAGGACCATCCTGGCTGGCCTGCAGGCACCATGTTGGCCTGTGGGCTGTCGTTTGTGTGGTTCCGTGGCCCTTCCTCTAGGCTTACAAGCCCTTGTACATATTCAGGTGTTTTACCTGGGAAGGGTGGGAACAGTTCAGCAGCAGCTGGCCTGGGGCTCAGCTCACGTTTACTCACAGATGCCTCGGCACGGTCCCCCAGCTTTGCAATGAGGACGCTCCTTGTGTGAGGGGTGGGTTGTTGGCTGTATGGGAGATGATTCCCCACCTCTGACCAATTTCAGAACTGTTTTCCGCTGGAGCAAGTGCCCTGATTGGGTGTTCCTCTGTATAACTGGTGGGTTCAGGTTTTCTTTTTCTTTTATGGTTCAAGTTAGATTTTATTCCTCTTTTATGTATTTATGGATATAAGCATGGAAATGATTCATTCATATAAATGCATCTGTGTGAAGGGAAGAACTTTTTTCTGTTTTATTTTTAAATTTTCTTAAAATTTTGAACTTTAATTTTATTTATTTTTTATACAGCAGGTTATTATTGGTTATGTATTTTATGCATATCCATGTATACAGTTCAATCCCAATCTCCAAATCATCCCACCACCACCACCCCATGGCTTCCCACACTTGGTGTCCATACGTTTGTTCTCTACCTCTGTGTCTCTATTTCTTCCCTGCAAACCAGTTCATCTGTACCATTTTTAGGTTCCACATATATGCATTAATATACAATATTTGTTTTCCTCTTTCTGACTTACTTCATTCTGTATGACAGTCTCTAGATCCATCGATGTCTCTACAAATGACCCAGTTTCATTCCTTTTTATGGCTGAGTAATATTCCATTTTATATATGTACCACATCTTTATCCATTCGTCTGTCTGTGGGCATTGTGGTTGCTTCCATTACCTGGCTATTGTAAATAGTGCTGCAATGAACATTGTGGTGAATGTGCCTTTTTGATTTATGGTTTTCTCTGGGTATATGCCCAGAAGTGGGATTGCTGGATCAGAGGGTAATTCTATTTCTAGCTTTTTTAAGGAAACTCCTTACGGTTCCCCATAGTGACTGTATCAATTTACATTCCCACCAATAGTGGAAGAGGGCTCCTTTTGTCCACACCCTCCCCAGAATTTGTTGTTTGTAGATTTTCTGATGATGCCGATTCTAAAAGGTGTGAGGTGATACCTCATTGTACATTTGATTTGCATTTCTGTAATAATTAGTGCTCTTGAGCAGCTTTTCATGTGCGTCTTGGCCATCTCGGTGTCTTCTTTGAAGAAACGTCTCTTTAGATCTTCTGCCCAATTTGTATAGGGTTGTTTGTTTTTCTAATATTAAGCTGCATGAGCTGTTTATATATATTGGAGATTAAACCTTTGTCCATTGATTCGTTTGCAACGATTTTCTCCCATTCTGAGGGATGCCTTTTTCCATTCCCGTTTTTTTTAACCAAAAAAGAGAGAAATAAATAGAAGCAGAACACTAATGTGTGTAAAATATGCCTTTTGAAACGGTCGTTTTGAAATATGGACGTCCTTTGAAATTTTTGGTCGATATGTGACCCCAGGATTTGTTTTCAGGGCAGGTGTCATTTACAGGCCGGCAATGATTTTGAATATCAACTGACCATTAGCGCTGGGATTAAAGCTGCTCTTGTGTGAAACGGCCACAAGGTGGCAGCAGTTCTCCCTTACCGAATCTGGTTACTAGGGCAACAGTGCCTCAATGGAAGTCATGTTCTAGATTGGAATTTAGAATGGAATGTGCCAGGAGAAAGCCCCTCAAGTTTGTCTCCCTACTTCTTGTTCGTGTTTTTAATTTATTTTTTTATTTTGTATTACAGCAAGTTTGATTACAATGTTTGGCTTGTTGTAGGTGTGGAAGATGTGGTTCTTTTACACATATACAGATGTCTGTTCTTCCTGGGATCCTTTTCCCATGTACGTTATGACAGAATGTTGAGTAGTCTTCTCTTGGTATTCCGTAGGTCTTTGGTGATTATATATGTCCCCTGTGTTTGTATATGTCTGTTTACCCCGATATCGTAATGAAACCAATCCTCACACCTTTCCATTGGTGAACCATAAGTTTTTTAATGAATCTGTGATTGCCCTTCTCCGTGGAAATATCTGCCCTGGTATCCATTTTTAGGTAACACCTATAAGTGATATGACACGATATGTGTCTTTCACTTTCTGACTTACTACAAGTCACGTGATTACCTCCAGACTCATCTACGGGGCTGCAAATGGCATTGTGTCCTTTTTTTCCTTGACTTCTCTTCTGCCTTAGCGAGGTCCATTTTCAACAATGTGATTCCCTGAGGGTTGTGGATTAGCTGACCTGGGCAGCCTTACCCTGCCGGCCGGCCCTCCCCAGGTGTGCCTGGTTGAGGTCAATATAAAGAGTGCTCCAGGCAGCAATAGCCCCTGAAGCTGTGCCTGACTCCAGATTCTCTGCCCCGTCAGCAGTCTCGGGGCTGTGCTGGTGGGAGGGAGTGAGGGGCCATGGCTTTGTGGGTGGCCCGGTGTGAGTGGGGCTCTGCTGGCCTTTCTGCAGGAGTTGCCAGGCTGCCACCTATAAAGAAGAGGATGTGTCACCCATACCTTCCGCTGGAATTTCTCTCTGGACAGAGGTGAGGAAGGAAAAAAACCAGTGGGGGCCGGGACAGGAGGGGTATCTCAGGCAGGGCAATGGAAAACTTCTGGAAGAGCGCCCGGGGCCAGGACCATCCTGGCTGGCCTGCAGGCACCAAGTTGGCCTGTGGGCTGTCGTTTGTGTGGTTCCGTGGCCCTTCCTCTAGGCTTTCAAGCCCTTGCACATATTCAGGTGTTTTACCTGGGAAGGGTGGGAACAGTTCAGCAGCAGCTGGCCTGGGGCTCAGCTCACGTTTACTCACAGATGCCTCGGCACGGTCCCCCAGCTTTGCAATGAGGACGCTCCTTGTGTGAGGGGTGGGTTGCTGGCTGTATGGGAGATGATTCCCCACCTCTGACCAATTTCAGAACTGTTTTCCGCTGGAGCATGTGCCCTGATTGGGTGTTCCTCTGTATAACTGGTGGGTTCAGGTTTTTTTTTCTTTTATGGTTCAAGTTAGATTTTATTCCTCTTTTATGTATTTATGGATATAAGCATGGAAATGATTCATTCATATAAATGCATCTGTGTGAAGGGAAGAACTTTTTTCTGTTTTATTTTTAAATTTTATTTCTTAAAATTTTGAACTTTAATTTTATTTATTTTTTATACAGCAGGTTACTATTGGTTATGTATTTTATGCATATCCATGTATACAGTTCAATCCCAATCTCCAAATCATCCCACCACCACCACCCCATGGCTTCCCACACTTGGTGTCCATACGTTTGTTCTCTACCTCTGTGTCTCTATTTCTTCCCTGCAAACCAGTTCATCTGTACCATTTTTAGGTTCCACATATATGCATTAATATACAATATTTGTTTTCCTCTTTCTGACTTACTTCATTCTGTATGACAGTCTCTAGATCCATCGATGTCTCTACAAATGACCCAGTTTCATTCCTTTTTATGGCTGAGTAATATTCCATTTTATATATGTACCACATCTTTATCCATTCGTCTGTCTGTGGGCATTGCGGTTGCTTCCATTACCTGGCTATTGTAAAGAGTGCTGCAATGAACATTGTGGTGAATGTGCCTTTTTGATTTATGGTTTTCTCTGGGTATATGCCCAGAAGTGGGATTGCTGGATCAGAGGGTAATTCTATTTCTAGCTTTTTTAAGGAAACTCCTTACTGTTCCCCATAGTGACTGTATCAATTTACATTCCCACCAATAGTGGAAGAGGGCTCCTTTTGTCCACACCCTCCCCAGAATTTGTTGTTTGTAGATTTTCTGATGATGCCGATTCTAACAGGTGTGAGGTGATACCTCATTGTACTTTTGATTTGCATTTCTCTAATAATTAGTGCTCTTGAGCAGCTTTTCATGTGCGTCTTGGCCATCTCGGTGTCTTCTTTGAAGAAACGTCTCTTTAGATCTTCTGCCCATTTTTCTATTGGGTTGTTTGTTTTTCTAATATTAAGCTGCATGAGCTGTTTATATATATTGGAGATTAAACCTTTGTCCATTGATTCGTTTGCAACGATTTTCTCCCATTCTGAGGGATGCCTTTTTCCATTCCCGTTTTTTATAACCAAAAAAGAGAAGAAAGAAATAGAAGCAGAACACTAATGTGCGTAAAATATGCCTTTTGAAACGGTCGTTTTGAAATATGGACGTCCTTTGAATTTTTTGGTCGATATGTGACCCCAGGATTTGTTTTCAGGGCAGGTGTCATTTACAGGCTGGCAATGATTTTGAATATCAACTGACCATTAGCGCTGGGATAAAACTGCTGTTGTGTGAAACGGCCACAAGGTGGCAGCAGTTCTCCCTTACCGAATCTGGTTACTAGGGCAACAGTGCCTCAATGGAAGTCATGTTCTAGATTGGAATTTAGAATGGAATGTGCCAGGAGAAAGCCCCTCAAGTTTGTCTCACTACTTCTTGTTCGTGTTTTTAATTTATTTTTTTATTTTGTATTACAGCAAGTTTGATTACAATGTTTGGCTTGTTGTAGGTGTGGAAGATGTGGTTCTTTTACACATATACAGATGTCTGTTCTTCCTGGGATCCTTTTCCCATGTACGTTATGACAGAATGTTGAGTAGTCTTCTCTTGGTATTCCGTAGGTCTTTGGTGATTATATATGTCCCCTGTGTTTGTATATGTCTGTTAACCCCGATATCGTAATGAAACCAATCCTCACACCTTTCCATTGGTGAACCATAAGTTTTTTAATGAATCTGTGATTGCCATTCTCCGTGGAAATATCTGCCCTGGTATGCATTTTTAGGTAACACCTATAAGTGATATGACACGATATGTGTCTTTCACTTTCTGACTTACTACATGTCACGTGATTACCTCCAGACTCATCTACGGGGCTGCAAATGGCATTGTGTCCTTTTTTTCCTTGACTTCTCTTCTGCCTTAGCGAGGTCCATTTTCAACAATGTGATTCCCTGAGGGTTGTGGATTAGCTGACCTGGGCAGCCTTACCCTGCCGGCCGGCCCTCCCCAGGTGTGCCTGGTTGAGGTCAATATAAAGAGTGCTCCAGGCAGCAATAGCCCCTGAAGCTGTGCCTGACTCCAGATTCTCTGCCCCGTCAGCAGTCTCGGGGCTGTGCTGGTGGGAGGGAGTGAGGGGCCATGGCTTTGTGGGTGGCCCGGTGTGAGTGGGGCTCTGCTGGCCTTTCTGCAGGAGTTGCCAGGCTGCCACCTATAAAGAAGAGGATGTGTCACCCATACCTTCTGCTGGAATTTCTCTCCGGACAGAGGTGAGGAAGGAAAAAACCAGTGGGGGCCGGGACAGGAGGGGTATCTCAGGCAGGGCATTGGAAAACTTCTGGAAGAGCGCCCGGGGCCAGGACCATCCTGGCTGGCCTGCAGGCACCAAGTTGAGCTGTGGGCTGTCGCTTGTGTTGTTTCATGGCCCTTCATCTAGGCTTTCAAGCCCTTGTACATATTCAGGTGTTTTACCTGGGAAGGGTGGGAACAGTTCAGCAGCAGCTGGCCTGGGGCTCAGCTCACGTTTACTCACAGATGCCTCGGCACGTTCCCCAGCTTTGCAATGAGGACGCTCCTTGTGTGGTGGGTGGGTTGCTGGCTGTATGGGAGATGATTCCCCACCTCTGACCAATTTCAGAATTGTTTTCCGCTGGAGCAAGTGCCCTGATTGGGTGTTACTCTGTATAACTGGTGGGTTCAGGTTTTTTTTTTTTTGTTTTATGGTTCATGTTAGATTTTATTCCTCTTTTATGTATTTATAGATATAAGCATGGAAATGATTCATTCATATAAATGCATCTGTGTGAAGGGAAGAAATTTTTCTGTTTTATTTTTAAATTTTATTTTTTAAAATTTTGAACTTTAAATTTATTTATTTTTTATACAGCAGGTTATTATTGGTTATGTATTTTATGCATATCCATGTATACAGTTCAATCCCAATCTCCAAATCATCCCACCACCACCACCCCATGGCTTCCCACACTTGGTGTCCATACGTTTGTTCTCTACCTCTGTGTCTCTATTTCTTCCCTGCAAACCAGTTCATCTGTACCATTTTTAGGTTCCACATATATGCATTAATATACAATATTTGTTTTCCTCTTTCTGACTTACTTCATTCTGTATGACAGTCTCTAGATCCATCGATGTCTCTACAAATGACCCAGTTTCATTCCTTTTTATGGCTGAGTAATATTCCATTTTATATATGTACCACATCTTTATCCATTCGTCTGTCTGTGGGCATTTCGGTTGCTTCCATTACCTGGCTATTGTAAATAGTGCTGCAGTGAACATTGTGGTGAATGAGCCTTTTTGATTTATGGTTTTCTGTGGGTATATGCCCAGAAGTGGGATTGCTGGATCAGAGGGTAATTCTATTTCTAGCTTTTTTAAGGAAACTCCTTACTGTTCCCCATAGTGACTGTATCAATTTACATTCCCACCAATAGTGGAAGAGGGCTCCTTTTGTCCACACCCTCCCCAGAATTTGTTGTTTGTAGATTTTCTGATGATGCCGATTCTAACAGGTGTGAGGTGATACCTCATTGTACTTTTTTTTTTTTTTTTGCTGTATGCGGGCCTCTCACTGTTGTGGCCTCTCCCGTTGCGGAGCACAGGCTCCGGACGCGCAGGCCCAACGGCCATGGCTCACGGGCCCAACCGCTCCGCGGCATGTGGGATCCTCCCAGACCGGGGCACGAACCCGTGTCCCCTGCATCGGCAGGCGGACTCTCAACCACTGCACCACCAGGGAAGCCCAACTCATTGTACTTTTGATTTGCATTTCTCTAATAATTAGTGCTCTTGAGCAGCTTTTCATGTGCGTCTTGGCCATCTCGGTGTTGTCTTCTTTGAAGAAACGTCTCTTTAGATCTTCCGCCCATTTTTGTATTGCGTTGTTTGTTTTTCTAATATTAAGCTGCATGAGCTGTTTATATATATTGGAGATTAAACCTTTGTCCATTGATTCGTTTGCAACGATTTTCTCCCATTCTGAGGGATTCCTTTTTCCATTCCCGTTTTTTTTTAACCAAAAAAGAAAGAAAGAAATAGAAGCAGAACACTAATGTGCGTAAAATATGCCTTTTGAAACGGTCGTTTTGAAATATGGACGTCCTTTGAATTTTTTGGTCGATATGTGACCCCAGGATTTGTTTTCAGGGCAGGTGTCATTTACAGGCCAGCAATGATTTTGAATATCAACTGACCATTAGCGCTGGGATTAAAGCTGCTCTTGTGTGAAACGGCCACAAGGTGGCAGCAGTTCTCCCTTACCGAATCTGGTTACTAGGGCAACAGAGCCTCAATGGAAGTCGTGTTGTAGATTGGAATTTAGAATGGAATGTGCCAGGAGAAAGCCCCTCAAGTTTGTCTCACTACTTCTTGTTCGTGTTTTTAATTTATTTTTTTATTTTGTATTACAGCAAGTTTGATTACAATGTTTGGATTGTTGTAGGTGTGGAAGATGTGGTTCTTTTACACATATACAGATGTCTGTTCTTCCTGGGATCCTTTTCCCATGTACGTTATGACAGAATGTTGAGTAGTCTTCTCTTGGTATTCCGTAGGTCTTTGGTGATTATATATGTCCCCTGTGTTTGTATATGTCTGTTAACCCCGATATCGTAATGAAACCAATCCTCACACCTTTCCATTGGTGAACCATAAGTTTTTTAATGAATCTGTGATTGCCCTTCTCCGTGGAAATATCTGCCCTGGTATCCATTTTTAGGTAACACCTATAAGTGATATGACACGATATGTGTCTTTCACTTTCTGACTTACTACAAGTCACGTGATTACCTCCAGACTCATCTACGGGGCTGCAAATGGCATTGTGTCCTTTTTTTCCTTGACTTCTCTTCTGCCTTAGCG